>NC_057812.1:600147422-600447422 GCF_018294505.1 Triticum aestivum
CAGGATGGAGGAGAACAATTCTGTCAGTGAGCATATACTCAAAATGTCTGGGTATAATAATCACTTGATGATTGCGTCATTGACAGAATTCTCCAATCACTGCCACCAAGCTACAAGAGCTTCGTGATGAACTATAATATGCAAGGGATGAATAAGACTATTCCTGAGCTCTTCGCAATGCTAAAAGCTGCGGAGGTAGAAATCAAAAAGGAGCATCAAGTGTTGATGGTCAACAAGACCACTAGTTTCAAGAAAAAGGGCAAAGGGAAGAATAAGGGGAACTTCAAGAAGAACAGCAAGCAAGTTGCTGCTCAAGAGAAGAAACCCAAGTCTGGACCTAAGCCTGAAACTGAGTGCTTCTACTGCAAGCAGACTGGTCATTGGAAGCGGAACTGCCCCAAGTATTTGGCGGATAAGAAGGATGGCAAGGTGAACAAAGGTATATGTGATATACATGTTATTGATGTGTACCTTACTAATGCTCGCAGTAGCACCTGGGTATTTGATACCGGTTCTGTTGCTAATATTTTCAACTCGAAACAGGGACTACGGATTAAGCGAAGATTGGCTAAGGACGAGGTGACGATGCGCGTGGGAAACGGTTCCAAAGTCGATGTGATCGCGGTCGGCACGCTACCTCTACATCTACCTTCGGGATTAATATTAGACCTAAATAATTGTTATTTGGTGCCAGCGTTAAGCATGAACATTATATCTGGATCTTGTTTGATGCGAGACGGTTATTCATTTAAATCAGAGAATAATGGTTGTTCTATTTATATGAGTAATATCTTTTATGGTCATGCACCCTTAAAGAGTGGTCTATTCTTATTAAATCTTGATAGTAGTAACACACATATTCATAATGTTGAAACCAAAAGATGTAGAGTTGATAATGATAGTGCAACTTATTTGTGGCACTGCCGTTTAGGTCATGTCGGTGTAAAGCGCATGAAGAAACTCCATACTGATGGATTTTTGGAACCACTTAATTATGAATCACTTGGTACTTGCGAACCGTGCCTCATGGGCAAGATGACTAAAACACCGTTCTCTGGTACTATGGAGAGAGCAACAGATTTGTTGGAAATCATACATACAGATGTATGTGGTCCGATGAATATTGAGGCTCGTGGCGGATATCGTTATTTTCTCACCTTCACAGATGACTTAAGCAGATATGAGTATATCTACTTAATGAAACATAAGTTTGAGACATTTGAAAAGTTCAAAGAATTTCAGAGTGAAGTTGAAAATCATCGTAACAAGAAAATAAAGTTTCTACGATCTGATCGTGGAGGAGAATATTTGAGTTACGAGTTTGGTGTACATTTGAAACAATGCAGAATAGTTTCGCAACTCACGCCACCCGGAACACCACAGCGTAATGGTGTGTCCGAACGTCGTAATCGTACTTTACTAGATATGGTGCGATCTATGATGTCTCTTACTGATTTACCGCTATCGTTTTGGGGTTATGCTTTGGAGACGGCCGCATTCACGTTAAATAGGGCACCATCAAAATCCGTTGAGACGACGCCTTATGAACTATGGTTTGGCAAGAAACCAAAGTTGTCGTTTCTGAAAGTTTGGGGCTGCGATGCTTATGTGAAAAAGCTTCAACCTGATAAGCTCGAACCCAAATCGGAGAAATGTGTCTTCATAGGATATCCAAAGGAGACTATTGGATACACCTTCTATCACCGATCCGAAGGCAAGACTTTTGTTGCTAAGTTCGGAAACTTTCTAGAGAAGGAGTTTCTCTCGAAAGAAGTGAGTGGGAGGAAAGTAGAACTTGACGAGGTAACTGTACCTGCTCCCTTATTGGAAAGTAGTGCATCACAGAAAACTGTTTCTGTGACACCTACACCAATTAGTGAGGAAGCTAATGATAATGATCATGAAACTTCAGAACAAGATACTACTGAACCTCGTAGATCAACCAGAGTAAGATCCGCACCAGAGTGGTACGGTAATCCTGTTCTGGAAGTCATGCTACTAGATCATGATGAACCTACGAACTATGAAGAAGCGATGGTGAGCCCAGATTCCGCAAAATGGCTTGAAGCCATGAAATCTGAGATGGGATCCATGTATGAGAACAAAGTATGGACTTTGGTTGACTTGCCCAATGATCGGCAAGCAATTGAGAATAAATGGATCTTCAAGAAGAAGACTGACGATGATAGTAATATTACTGTCTACAAAGCTCGACTTGTCGCAAAAGGGTTTCGGCAAGTTCAAGGGATTGACTACGATGAGACCTTGTCACCCGTAGCGATGCTTAAGTCTGTCCGAATCATGTTAGCAATTGCCGCATTTTATGATTATGAAATTTGGCAGATGGATGTCAAAACTGCATTCCTGAATGGATTTCTGGAAGAAGAGTTGTATATGATGCAACCGGAGGGTTTTGTCGATCCAAAGGGAGCTAACAAAGTGTGCAAGCTCCAGCGATCCATTTATGGACTGGTGCAAGCCTCTCGGAGTTGGAATAAACGCTTTGATAGTGTGATCAAAGCATTTGATTTTATACAGACTTTTGGAGAAGCCTGTATTTACAAGAAAGTGAGTGGGAGCTCTGTAGCATTTCTGATATTATATGTGGATGACATATTACTGATCGAAAATGATATAGAATTTCTGGATGGCATAAAGGGATACTTGAATAAAAGTTTTTCAATGAAAGACCTCGGTGAAGCTGCTTACATATTAGGCATAAAGATCTATAGAGATAGATCAAGACGCTTAATTGGACTTTCACAAAGCACATACCTTGACAAGATTTTGAAAAAGTTCAAAATGGATCAAGCAAAGAAAGGGTTCTTGCCTGTGTTACAAGGTGTGAAGTTGAGTCGGACTCAATGCCCGACCACTGCAGAAGATAGAGAAAAGATGAAAGATGTTCCCTATGCTTCAGCCATAGGCTCTATCATGTATGCAATGCTGTGTACCAGACCTGATGTGTGCCTTGCTATAAGTCTAGCAGGGAGGTACCAAAGTAATCCAGGAGTGGATCACTGGACAGCGGTCAAGAACATCCTGAAGTACCTGAAAAGGACTAAGGATATGTTTCTCGTATATGGAGGTGACAAAGAGCTCATCGTAAACGGTTACATTGATGCAAGCTTTGACACTGATCCGGACGTTCTAAATCGCAAACCGGATACGTGTTTACATTAAACGGTGGAGCTGTCAGTTGGTGCAGTTCTAAACAAAGCGTCGTGGCGGGATCTACGTGTGAAGCAGAATACATAGCTCCTTCGGAAGCAACAAATGAAGGAGTCTGGATGAAGGAGTTCATATCCGATCTAGGTATCGTACCTAATTCATCGGGTCCAATGAAAATCTTTTGTGACAATACTGGTGCAATTGCCTTGGCGAAGGAATCCAGATTTCACAAGAGAACCAAGCACATCAAGAGACGCTTCAATTCCATCCGGGATCTAGTCCAGGTGGGAGACACAGAGATTTGCAAGATACATACGGATCTGAATGTTGCAGACCAATTGACTAAGCCTCTTCCACGAGCAAAACATGATCAGCACCAAGGCTCCATGGGTGTTAGAATCATTACTGTGTAATCTAGATTATTGACTCTAGTGCAAGTGGGAGACTGAAGGAAATATGCCCTAGAGGCAATTATAAAGTTATTATTTATTTCCTTATATCATGATAAAAGTTTATTATTCATGCTAGAATTGTATTAACCGGAAACATAATACATGTGTGAATACATAGACAAACAGAGTGTCACTAGTATGCCTCTACTAGACTAGCTTGTTAATCAAAGATGGTTATGTTTCCTAACCATAGACAAAGAGTTGTCATCTGATTAACAGGATCACATCATTAGTTGAATGATCTGATTGACATGACCCATTCCATTAGCTTAGCACCCGATCGTTTAGTATGTTGCTATTGCTTTCTTCATGACTTATACATGTTCCTATGACCATGATATTATGCAACTCCCGTTTGCCGGAGGAACACTTTGTGTGCTACCAAACGTCACAATGTAACTGGGTGATTATAAAGGAGCTCTACAGGTGTCTCCAAAGGTACATGTTGGGTTGGCGTATTTCGAGATTAGGATTTGTCACTCCGATTGTCGGAGAGGTATCTCTGCGCCCTCTCGGTAATGCACATCACTTAAGCCTTGCAAGCATTGCAACTAATGAGTTAGTTGCGGGATGATGTACTACAGAACGAGTAAAGAGACTTGCTGGTAACGAGATTGAACTAGGTATAGGATACCGACGATCGAATCTCGGGCAAGTAATATACCGATGACAAAGGGAACAACGTATGTTGTTATGCGGTCTGACCGATAAAGATCTTCGTAGAATATGTAGGAGCCAATATGGGCATCCAGGTCCCGCTATTGGTTATTGACCGGAGACGTGTCTCGGTCATGTCTACATTGTTCTCGGACCCGTAGGGTCCGCACACTTAAGGTTACGATGACAGTTATATTATGAGTTTATGCATTTTGATGTACCGAAGGTTGTTCGGAGTCCCGGATGTGATCACGGACATGACGAGGAGTCTCGAAATGGTCGAGACATAAGGATTGATATATTGGAAGCCTATGTTTGGATATCGGAAGTGTTCCGGGTGAAATCGGGATTTTACCGGAGTACCGGGAGGTTACCGGAACCCCCCGGGAGCTATATGGGCCTTAATGGGCCTTAGTGGAAGAAGAGGAGAGGCAGCCAGGGCTGGGCCGCGCGCCCCTCCCCCTAGTCCAAATAGGACAAGGAGAGAGGGGGCTGGCGCCCCCCTCCTTCTCTCTCTCTCTTTTCCCACCTCGCGAATCCTATTCCAACTAGGATTGGGGGAGAAGTCCTACTCCCGGAGGGAGTAGGACTCCTCCTGGCGCGCCCTATGATGGCCAGCCGGCCTCCCCCTCTTGAGCCTTTATATACGGAGGCAGGGGCACCCCAGAACAACACAAGTTGATCCACGTGATCATATTCTTAGCCGTGTGCGGTGCCCCCTTCCACCATAGTCCTCGATAATATTGTAGCGGTGCTTAGGCGAAGCCCTGCTGCAGTAGTACATCAAGATCGTCACCATGCCGTCGTGCTGACGGAACTCTTCCCCGACACTTTGCTGGATCGGAGTCCGGGGATCGTCATCGAGCTGAACGTGTGCTAGAACTCGGAGGTGCCGCAGTTTCGGTGCTTGATCGGTCGGGCCGTGGAGACGTACGACTACATCAACCAAACGCTTCCGTTGTCGATCTACAAGGTACGTAGATCATACTCTCCCCTCTCGTTGCTATGCATCACCATGATCTTGCGTGAGCGTAGGAAATTTTTGAAATTACTATGAAACCCATCACTTCTTGCATTAGAGTAGTGTAGCATGTTACTGCTTCCGTTAATCCTATCCTGATGCATAGCCTGTCCTTACTATTACTGTTGTTACCTTTACCTGCAATCCTAATGCTTAGTATAGGATACTAGTTTATCATCAGTGGCCCTACATTCTTGTCCGCCTGCCATGCTATACTATTGGGCCGTGATCACTCGGGAGGTGATCACGGGTATATACTTATACTTATATACATACTATACAGGTGGTGACTAAAGTCGGGTCGGCTCGTTGAGTACCCACATGTGATTCTGATGTGGGGGCTGAAGGGGCAGGTGGCTCCATCCAGGTAGTGGTGGGCCTGAGTTCCCGACGGCCCTCGACTGTTACTTTGTGGTGAAGCGACAGGGCAGGTTGAGACCACCTAGGAGAGAGGTGGGCCTGGCCCTGGTCGGCGTTCGCGGTTACTTCAAGATAACACGCTTAACGAGATCTTGGTATTTGATCTGAGTCTGGCTACTGGCCTATACGCACTAACCAACTACGCGGAAACAATTATGGGCACTCGACGTCGT
This sequence comes from Triticum aestivum, assembly GCF_018294505.1. Classification (NCBI taxonomy): domain Eukaryota; kingdom Viridiplantae; phylum Streptophyta; class Magnoliopsida; order Poales; family Poaceae; genus Triticum; species Triticum aestivum. The sequence goes on from NC_057812.1 coordinate 600,153,317, forward strand.
GGTATCAGCCGAAGCCTTTGTGACATCAGCGACTGAGTGGCACGCGCCGGGTTGGTCTGGAACACCTACTCTTGTATAAGGGAGGCTAGGTCTGCTCACCGGCCGCGTAGGCAACGTGCATGTGTGCAATGGCCGATGGGCCTAGACCCCCGCGTGCATAGGATTTAGACCGGCGTGCTGACCTCTCTGTTGTGCCTAGGTAGGGCTGCGACGTGTTGATCTTCCGAGGCCGAGCATGACCCAGACAAGTGTGTCTGGACAAAGGGGATCGAGCGTGTTGGGAAATGTGGTGCACCCCTGCAGGGAAGTTAATCTATTCGAATAGCCATGATCTTCGATAACAGGACGACTTGGAGTTGTACCTTGACCTTATGACAACTAGAACCAGTTACTTAATAAAACACACCCTTTCAAGTGCCAGATATAACCCGGTGATCGCTCTCTAACAGGGCGACGAGGGGAGGATCATCGGTTAGGATTATGCTATGCGATGTTACTTGGTGAACTTACCATCTACTCTCTTCTACATGCTGCAAGATGTAGGTGGCCGGAAGCATAGTCTTCAAAAGGACTAGCTATCCCCCTCTTATTCCGGCATTCTGCAGTTCAGTCCACATATGATACCCCCTTTTTCCATTTGATACCAATGCATACATATGTAGTGTAGCTCCTTGCTTGCGAGTACTTTGGATGAGTACTCACGGTTGCTTTGCTCCCCCTTTTCCCCCTACCTATACCCGATTGCTGCGACCAAACATTGGAGTCTAGGAGCAAGACGCCACCGTTGACGACGACTACTACTATTCGGGAGGTGCCTACTACTACGTGCAACCCGTTGGCAACGACCAGGAGTAGTTTAGGAGGATCCCAGGCAGGAGGCATGCGCCTCTTTCGATCTGTATCCCAGTTTGTGCTAGCCTTCTTAAGGCAAACTTGTTTAACTTATGTCTGTACTCAGATATTGTTGCTTCCGCTGACTCGTCTATGATCGAGCTCTTGTATTCGAGCCCTCGAGGCCCCTAGCTTGTAATATGATGCTTGTATGACTTATTTTATTTGTAGAGTTGTGTTGTGATATCTTCCCGTGAGTCCCTGATCTTGATCGTACACGTTTGCGTGTATGATTAGTGTATGGTTAAATCGGGGGCGTCACACCCCCACTGCTTGTATTTTGCTTCCCAAACTCCGTCACCACATTCCTCATGGTTATGGCCCATCATTCCGCAAACTTGGCAGAAGTAAGGAATCTTTTCATACTTGACCGGGAGCATACGCCGCCCTTCACCGGCGATAGTAAGAGGCATAACCCTCGTGCGAGGTTTGGCTACTAGCACCCTCGCATGAACTCTGACATAATCGCCTTCATAAAACAACCTAGGGGACAGCTGCACCTCTTTGACACGCCCAATTCGGCGAGCAAGTTGATCCACTATATCTGGATCACGGTACATATCAGGGATCCCGTGAATCTGTGCCCAGACATACAAACTATCGAACACCACTGAAATAGGATTTGTTCTCCCATCATAATCTTCTACAAGCAACCCCATAACTCGGAACAACCAAGGGCCGCCATGAACAACCCTTTTCCAGTCGCCGAGACAATACATCTGGAACACGAAGAGATTATCTCCTGCTTCCCTATATTTTGGGACATGTGCTAATCCCCTGTGATGACCCAAAGATGATCGAATCGCACTCGAGGGAAAAGGGGATGCGATTTCAGCGAGAACAGATGGAAGCTTTCTTGTGGGAGAGGAAAGTTCAGAGTACAGGGAGAAGCAGAAAGTGATCACACCACACACGCCACTCGCCCACGCAGGGGCTGGCTAAATTTCACTCGTCTCGCGGGGCCCACTGATGACCTGGCCTAGCGATGACTTGTCCCTTGCTTCTCTATTCGTTGCTCTGGTCCATCGTGGCACTTGCAGGTGCAGGTGTGACATCTCCCCCTCCATCAGAAGGAGTGTCACCTGGCGCTCCGGCTGCTCCCTGTCAGATCGTCGCTGCCGTAAAATGGAGCTTGAGGGTGTTGTAGTCTTCCCATGTTGTGGCCGATGGTGAAGACGAAGACCAGTGCACATGCAGTTGCACCAGAGCGGAGTTGCCTCGCTTGACCATGCGCCTGTCCAGGATCTCGACAGGCGCCGTCTCTGTCAGGGACAGGTCCGACGGCTTGGGCAGCTCGGCGAAGACAAGTGTGTAGTTGGGCGTGTAAGGCTTCAGCTGGGATGCGACTGTCCAGCGGAAGGATCAGCTTGTAGGCGAGCGTCCCGATCTTGGCATCCACCTTGAATGGCCCAAAGAACTTGTAGGCGAGTTTAGCGCAGGGGCGATTGACGACGGAGGACTGGGCGTACGCCTGCAATTTGAGCAACACCTCCTCGCCAACCTGGAAGCTTCGCTCCGTGCGATGGCGATCCGCTTTCTTCTTGAAACGGTGTTGAGCTCGAAGCATCTGCTCGTGGAGGCGCGTGGTGTGCGCGCCCCAGTCCCACTGCGTGTTCTGTCCGTCCGTCTGGGGGTGGTAAGCCGTAGAGTACAGCAGCTTGGTGCCCGCGGCCGCGAACAGCTCACACCAGAGCGCGCTGGTGAAGACACGGTCGCGGTTCGAGACGATCGAATTGGGCACGCCGTGGAGCTTGACGACATTGTCTCAGGATGCGCGTGCCACCTTGGTGGCATTGAAGGGATGTCGAAGAGGGATGAAGTGGGCGAACTTGGTGACGCGATCCACGACCACCATGATGGAGACGTACCCTTCCGACGTCGGTAGTCCCTCGACGAAGTCCATCGTCAGCTCCTGCCATGGTGCTGTGGGAACGGGCAGGGGAGCCAGGCGGCCGGCCAGTAGTGCTCGTGCTTGGCCTGCTGGCGTACCATGCACTGCTTGACATACTCATCCACGTCGCACTTCTGTCCCGGCCAAATGAAGAGCTTTTTGACGTGCTGGTGAGTGGCGGTGATGCCCGAGTGGCCACCCACCCCGCTGTCGTGGAACGCGCTGATGAGCTTGGTGCGGAGCGCCGTGTTGCTGCCGATCCAGAGCCAGTCCCCGCGGCGAATCAAGCCCTTGTGCAGCTCAAACCCCTCCTTGTCTGGACTGTGGATGGCGAGGCGGGACAGCATCTCTTGTGCGGTGGCATTGGTCGCATACGAATTGGCGACCTCTTGTACCCAGGCCAGTTGGCAGAGGGAGAGCGCGGCCATGCTCAGAGCAGCGCCCACCTGGGACAGGGCGTCCGCCACGCCGTTCTCTGCTCCGCGCCTGTACTGAAATCAGGGGCGGAGACGGGGGCGGGGGGGGGGGGGGGGGGGGGGGGGGCGGAGCAGGGGCTAGACCCCTGCCAATCACTCGCCCCCCTCAATGGTTTGTAGCAGGCTATGTACTGTACATCGCAAATGGCCGTAACTAATTGCATCATTAGCCCATATAAAAATTACTCATTGACCCAGCCACACCGAATTTTGCCTCTGCCGCCGTGGCCCGTGGGTGTCGGCGTTCGGCGTTTAACATTGCTGCGGCGGCCATATATCCACTGGTCGCCACGATGACAGCTCCGTCCACCAGTCTACACTATGGTCCGCTGTCCGCATACGACCAGATGCAGTCGGATCAGATCAGAAGAATACAGCTAGAGGCCGGTGACTATTAATTATTACTCGTATCTTCTTTCCATTTTTTGATCCATGGCATTGCATTTGTCTGGTCAATTAGCATTGCATTTGCGCATTTTTGGATCCATGGCATGAGTTATTTGACGTGTCACAGTGGTGGTTTTATTTATTTGTTTTGTAGTCTTTTCAGTTAACAACGGGGTCAATTACCATCAACTTGCCCATTTTCTAGCTGGGTGTTTGCAATCATCTAGAGCTAAAAATCTTCTCTTAACTTACCGATTTGACGGGTGGATAATTCCAAACAAGAACTACTTACATACTCAATGGTTTATACATTTCTATGGTTAGTCATAAGTCTTCCAGTGTCAGCCACAACAACTGAACAAACTATTTTGTCTATGAAACTAGTCAAGACACATTTTTAAAACAAAACGAATATGATTTTCGTCGACATTGCATGATTGCCTATATTGGTAAGGAAATAGCAATTCACATTATCAACTTGTAATGCTGGTGGTCATTCTAGAGCTCAATTTAAGTCAACAGAAATGTAACATTGTTTTGTAATTTCAAACGGATGTTTATATGATCTCTCACCAAAGCCACCATGAGACCTAATATATTGTGATATTCCATGACTTCTACGAACATTAGCTTTTCGACCCCCTCATATTCAAATCCTGGCTCCGCCCCAGCAGCGCGGCTCTCTCTCTCTCTCTCTCTCTCTCTCTCTCTCTCTCTCTCTCTCTCTTCTTTATGTCAATTTCCTGTCATCACCACAAGGAACCGAGCAACCGAGCGAAGCACAGTGGACACCATGCTGGACAAGAGAATAATGGAGCAAATAAAGCCAAAACGCCATAGTTTCATAGCTAGGGAATCTCAAAAGGAACAGCAGTGTCCTACCACACCAGCCCATATTGCTGCACTCTTTAGTTTACCCGTTTGTCCAGTGTCGAACCAAGGCCAGAAATCCCCACCTCGATGCCCATGGCATGCAATTGGCACGCCCAATTGGTGTTGGTGTTGTACATCATCACAAGGCCGCGGATTAATCAAGCGAAAATCGCGATGGTGTTGTACGGGTTTAGCACCGTACCGCATTGTAATCGTGACATTGCAGTTGCAGAGTGGTCGTTGCTATAAAAGCAAGCAGGCAAACACACATTCAAAATGACCATGGATAGTGACGGGGTAGATGCTTCTCGCTGAGAAGAGGCGCTCGCTCGGCAGCTAGCGTTGCTCGTGGGTCTGCATGCACATCTGCATGCGATGTGCATGGCCGGCGTACGTGGCGGGACCCAATGCGTGTCAATTCATGTGAAAAAACAGGAGTCGCGTGATGTCGACATAAAACACCATGGCCACATGCCTAGCTCTTGTAGGTATAGTACAGAGAAGAATCTCGCCTCTCTTTAGAGCATCTCCAACAGCCGCGTCGTAAAATTGTCCATTTTAACGCGCGCGCAATCGGTAGAGTGGCTTCAGTGGGCGCGTAAAAACCGCGTGTGCGGCACATCTAGTTCAGCACGCGGGCCGAAACTCCATCGCGCGCTGCTTATTTGCTGCGTCCGCTTTCACGCGTTGGACTCTACGCGCTTGCTCGCAACTCGACCCCCCATCCAGCCGCGGCGCCGCCGCCGCCGCCGCCCGCGCCACCCAGTGACCGTTCCGGCGCTTTCCCGGCCTATCCCCGCGCCGCGGCGGCTTCCTCCGCCCCCCTCTAGTCACCGCCGCCCCTCGTGCGCGTCCGTCCTCCGACGAACAGCGTCCGGCAAGGTGTTCGATAAAACGCCTACAATGTATGTATTGCTCAAACTTCATGAATTTGATGCATGTTGATTGTAGTTTTTATAGCATAGTATTGAACAGTGTAGATGAGTTTGTCGTATGATTCTTCCGAAGAAGAATTTGATATGGAAGAGGAGGATGATCTTGCAATGATCCTCGCTATGCACATCAATAAAAAACGAAAGCACGGTGGTTCCGCTATGGGTTGGCAGAAAATTTGGAGGGATAGGATCGATGCCCACAACAGATTGATCAGGCATTATTTTGCGGAGAATCCCACATACCCCGAGTCATATTTTCGTCCCCGTTTTAGGATAAACACCGAGTTGTTCAGGCGCATTGCAGAGAAACTAGTGAGCCATGAACAATTTTTTCAACAAAGGAGGAATGCCGCCGGAGAGCTCGGGCATAGCACCTTTCAGAAGGTGACAGCTGCTTTGCGTATGTTGGCATACGGTATCCCGGTTGATCTAGTTGATGTTCACTTGGCTATGGGTGAGAGCCAAGATATCATGTGTGTCAAGCGCTTCGCGGTCGAAATTGTGCAAGTGTTTGGCCAGGAGTATTTGAGATCTCCCAATGCCGAAGACGCCGCAAGGCTATTGGAGATGAACAAAGATCGCGGCTTCCCTGGTATGCGTGGCTCAATAGATTGCATGCATTGGAGTTGGAAGACTTATCCAAAGGCATGGCATGGGCAATTCCACGGCCAAAAAAAGGGTTCCACAATAATCCTTGAAGCGGTGGCCGATCAAGAGACTTGGATTTGGCATGCATTCTTTGGAATGCCTGGATCTTTGAATGACATCAATGTTGTCAACTGGTCACCACTGATGAATAAGATTGCAAATGGCGATTTGCCACTGGTGCAGTTTGTAACAAATGGCCGTACATACAACTATGGCTATTATCTAGCGGATGGTATCTATCCAAAGTGGCAAACCTTTGTGAAGCCGTTGAAAAAGCTGGAAGGTAAGAAAAATCTTGATTTCCACAATGCTCAGGCGGCGGCTAAAGAAAATGTGAAGAAAGCTTTTGGGATGTTGCAAGCCCAATTTGCTATTGTGAGAGGACCGGCTAGATTTTGGGATCAAAAAATGCTTTGGTACATCATGCACGCTTGTGTGATCATGCACAACATGATCATTGAGAATGAGCGTGGCCAAGATGTAGACTACTCTCAGTATGAGCTGTTGGGACATCCCGTGCGAGTGCGACGGAGGGCTGAAAGGGTGGCCCGTTTTGTTGTCTCCTATCATACCATTCGACGTCCCGCAGCGCATGATGATCTTCAGAAAGATCTCATTGAGAAGTGGTGGGCATGGAATAAACGACAAAAAGCATCATGATTTGTGCGTTCGATATTGTATTGTTGAACTATTTGTTGTGTTTTGAGTTGTAATAACGAAATTGAACTATTTATTGTTGATTTTTTTTTGTGCTTGAGCTTTTTGCTTCTGTTTTGAAATGCATATATTGTTTATGCGAGAGTCGCGCGCGCTGCATTTTTGCTCGCGCAGCTATTTTAGCGCGGCTGCTAGAGTCAGCGCTGCCCGCCGTGTCAAACCAGACGATGAACATGCGGCAAAGTAATTTTTAGCGCACGGCGCGTTCGACGTCTATTGAAGATGCTCCTACGGGCACGGCACGCGCCAGTTGAATCAAGGCCACAAATTTCTCACCTCGATCGATGCCATGGCAATTGGCGCCGTAAAATTCAACAGCGCATGCAGTTCCATGGTTGAACAGAAGAGCAGCGACGCACGTTATCTGACAAAGGTATGTGAAACTCAACCAATGCTTGGTACATAATACAGTACTCCCTCCATTCCACAATGTAGTGCTTCCTCTATCTACGTGCTTCAACTTTGACCGTAAATTTAACTACCAAGACCGATTGCGGCGGGAGCAAAAATTATATCAGTGAATTCGTATTCGAAAGAAGTTTTCAATTATATAATTTTTTCTTCCGCCGCAGTTGGTCTTGTTGGTTAAATTTACGGTCAAAGTTGAACCTCGGGAAGCACGGGCGCACTATATTTTGGAAGTACTTAAGAGTGGCACATAAGAGATCTCACTCAGTGGCACATAAGAGATCTCACTCCTTGTCTGGGCACCTTCCTTGCTTGCTTCCGCCTATAAATAAGTGGCCATCTCATCTTCCTTGCTTGTCTCGCAGACAAACACGCCAGTTCCACGACTTCCTCGCGCCACTCTTTCTCGGTCCGCCGGTCTCCTCCGGAGAGCTCGCCCTCACCACCACGCCGCCGCCTCCTGGTCGCTGGACTGGACGACGCCTCCGGGAAGCTCCTCCCGCCTCCACGCCTAGTCACAGGTTCCTTCCTTCTTACCCCGCTTCTTTTTTTTTTTCAAATCGGCCGGAGAACTGGCGCCCATCCACGGGGTGGTGCTGGTGCATGCTCTCTCTCGCTCCACACGACCCGACCATGGTCTCTCGCTCTCTCCACAGGACCCGCCCACACGGTCTTCCCGGCGAGCAGCGGCGGCCAGCAAGCCCACCCAGGCGTCGAGCCCTGCCTCTTCCTCTTTGCTTGCTCTTCTACGTCTCGCATTTCCTATCACTGACTAACTTCCTACGACCAAACAGGCCGTGAATCCAACGCCGGTCGAAGATGTCGTCGCATCCAGGCGACCTGCAGCTCATGGACGGCCCAGTGCTCATCCAGCACGGCGACAAGGACGACCTGCTTATCGACGTCCCGGAGCCCATCCAGCAGGACGACGACAAGGACCACCTGCTGCTGGCCCGGACCAAGAGGTGGATAAAGGAGATGCGGGTGGGGCTGATGCTGCTGGCGACCATCCTGGCGTCGCTGGCCTACCTGTCCGTCCCGTACCCCCCGGGCGGGTTGTTCTGGAGAGAGGACAAAGCCGGGCCATACCCATACGGGCACGACGCCGGCGACCCGGTGCTGCCCGGCCATCCCATTTTCAAGTCGCTTAGCACCGTGGCCTTCCTGACCTCACTGCTGCTGGTCTCCAGCGAGTGCTTCTACCGAACGTGGGACAGGGTGGCAGGGCTGCTGCTCCTCGCTCTCCTCGACCTCGCCTGCCTTGTTGGCGCCTACGTTGTCGGCGCCAGTCCGAATGGCTGGGGCTGGTTCATCATCGTCGTATTCCCCTGCACCGTCGTCGCCTGCAGTTTCCTCTTCTTCTCCGTCCCCTTCATCACGGTATGTAAACGTCTGATATACGCCCAAATCGATCACGTTGCCTGGTTTCTCTATGATATATACATAGCGCTGAAACGTTTCTACAGGGTAATATGGATGCTACTGCGGTTCCTGCGTCGTCTCGCCAGGCTCTGGTGGTGACCAGCATGGAGAGAGCGGCAAGGAGCGGGCGCTGTGGGTCATCTTCCGGCCATTCCTCGCAGATCAAGTCGTAGGCATCGTTCGCTGCTAGTAATCTACATTATTCTCTGGCTCGGCAATGGCTCTAGGATTAGTGCAATCGTATGTTGTCGTAGTAGGATTTAGTCCATGTAGCTAAGAAGCGAATGTCTGTCTGTACGTAGATGATCAAGGGTGCCACCCCGGTCTGTTTTAGGCTGCGTTTGGCAGCAAAGTTTTTTTAAAGTTTTCTGAGAATACCGTGGTTTCTGAAAAATACCATGGTTTTGAATACTTTGCTGCGTTTGGCTTCAGAAAAAAACAAAGTTTTATAAACCACAGTATGCTAGAAACCATGATCTTTTTGCAGTATTCGGAAAAGAGGTCCCGACCTCTTTTTTTTAAAACAGAACGGAGAGAAATCTTCTGGGAGATCGCACTTGACGTTGCCGTCTACGTCTAGATAAGAATATTCAGAGCAATCCCATCATATTTTTCCTCTTTCTCTTATATGATAAACGGCCATATTATATCTCCTGGTTATAGCCGATTCAGTTTGATTAGTTTATCTTCCAGCTGGCGTGTCGCGTGCGAGTCTCCATCTCTTCTCTGCAGTGCCATGACTGAATCAAGCTCACCACCAGGGAGAACACTCTGTTCACAGCAAGCTATTTCTGGAGTCCTTGGCTGCCTATGTATTTCCGGCGAGTAGCGCACAGATTAGATTGATTGATCCTTTTGGAGAACACTCATAAGCAGCAGGTTATATATACTAGCTAGCTAGCTGATTCAGTATAAATGGCGCATGTACACGCATAAAGAATTTAGGACCGGCTCGAAGTACATGCATGTCTTGCGCCCGGCAGTAGGGCCGGTCCGTCTCGCGCCCGGCGGCAGGACTGCGCTCGTCTCGCGCCCGGTGTAGCAGGACGATTCGATGGAGGCTTGTTGTGGCCGGCCTATTGGGTCTCGGCGTTGGGACCGGCCAGGGGTGTAAAAGGCGGATCCTTTCCGCCCGTCTCTGCGGTGGGGGTAGCGGTGGGGCTCGGGTGTCAGGACCCCGACTCAATGCCACATCGATCTAGCATGTAACACCTCATATCACTTTGCGGCCTCACGCACGGTATTCCCACGGGTGTCGCCTTACCTTTACCCGGGACCGTTTGCGCCTTTCGGCACACATATATGACAGTGTCGCTAGCATCTATATGATAAGGAGCCCGGGCTGACATGGCTAGTCGTAAACCCAAAGTGGCACAAACTTACAGGGACATGCATCCATGACCCAGCATCGAACGTGTCGGTCATCAGCGAGTGAATCCAGGCTGTAGCACTGGGCTAGCAGGACTCCGGTGAACCGGGCTGTAGCGGGCTAACAGGACTCTGGTATTCACCGCGTGACATTTCCTCGAAGGGACAGACACAGGAAGGAAGAAGGACACATGCCGGCCAGCCTAAGTGTTCCGGAGCAGTAGCAAGCTACCATGGCTCGGTGGAAACACTAGGAGACATTTCCCGGTAAGAGAGGCTACTAAAGATAAACAACTAGATAGTCAGACCCCACACATACCAAGCATTTCAATAACATACACACAATATGCTCAATATGTGCAATACAACATGGCATCACAAAATGACTCTACGACTCAAGTATTTATTCATTAGGCTCCGAGGAGCGAGATATTACAAACATGGGTCTCATGACCCAACAATCAGAGCATACAAGTCAAAGCACAAGCGGAAGTTATCATGTCTGAGTACAGACATCTATAAATGAAAAAGGCTGAGAAGCCTGACTATCTATCAGATCCTGCCGAGGGCACAAGATCGTAGCTGAGGTAACAAGCTAAACGTCGAAGTCCACGCGGAACTACTAACGAGACCGAAGTCTCTCTGCAAAAACATAAATAGGCAAACGTGAGTACAAATGTACCCAGCAAGACTTACATCAGGACTATCTACATATGCATCATTATCAACAAAGGGGATGGTGGGGTTTAACTGCAGCAAGCCAGCTTTGACTCGGTGGCTATCCTGAACTACGACTGCAAGTAACTCTTTTGAAGTGGCGCACACAAGTCCACATATTCACCATATCAATACACCACTATGGATCCGCTCCCGTCTCCCTACGAGAACGCCATCCATAGCACTCACGCTTATCTTGCGTATTTTAGAGTATCCACTTTCACTTGTCTATGAACTATGCAAGGGGTCCAAGTTTCCATATCCGAGGAATCCGGCTATTTGAATAGATAATGATAACCCTGCAGGGGTGTACTTCTTCACACACGCTTTCGCCACTTACCGCCCTGTACACGTCTTGTACCTCGGCAACCTTCAAGCGGAAGCCGGGCGAGGGAGTCGGCCACGACCTGACTAACCGAACAAGTCTCTAGTCCAGGTTTATCGCCTATTCGGGTTCCATCCGCAAGGAGATCCGGCCGGGGTGTCGCTCACGGCCCCAAACGATGTGTGCAGGGTTCCCAAGCCCACCAACCGGGTGCCACTTGGTACACCGTGCCACTGTGCCTAGCCTGTCCCAAGCCCACCTGTACCGGGTGCCACTTGGTAGACTACTAACACTACCTACAAACACCAGAAACTAGTTGCAACTCCTGGACAGAGATCATGTTGATTAATAAGTCGAGAGGGGTCGAGTTACCGGAACCCAATGTGTGGTAGTATCTGGTCATGGATCACAAACACAGAACTCAGTTCCTGAGGATGGCTGTAATGAGACAACCCACCATGTACTCCTACATGGCCTCTCACCGCTACCTTTACCAAATCGTGTTCACACACTTAGTTCACCCATAGTAGGACATGTTCACACGCCTCTGATTCATCCCCGATGAATCAGACCTGACTCAACTCTAAGCAGTAGCAGGCATGACAAACAAGCATGAATGAGTAGGCACATCAGGGCTCAAACAACTCCTACTCATGCTAGTGGGTTTCATCTATTTACTGTGGCAATGACAGGTCATGCAAAGGATAAAGGGTTCAGCTACCGCAGCAAGTATCAAATATGTCGTTGTTGTCCTAATGCAGTAAAAGAGAGCAGGAGCGAGAGAGTGGGATTTTATCGGAATGAACAAGGGGGTTTGCTTGCCTGGCACTTCTAAAGATAACATTGAGTCTTCATCAGTGTCAACGATCACATCATCGGTATCACGTCTATCGAGAGGGGACAAATACCGGCAACATAGAAGGGAACACAATCAATGCAATGCACAATATGATGCATGATCATGACATGGCAAAATGAATGTGTTTTGAGCTAATGCAACTAGCAACGGATTAAATGAAGTTGGTTTGAATACAAGATTCAAATTTAAACTCCATATGTGATTATTTAAATGTCATTAATTCATTTGTCCTAAACAGTAGTGATAAGTTGTTCTAACATGCATGAAAATGGTACAGATGGATTCCTTGAATTTTTCTGATAATTTTTCATATATAAATTATTTAATTTGGAGTTACGGTTGAATTTCTATGATTTATTGAAGTTTTAGCTATTTTATGGAATTTCCTGATTATTTCTAAATCCAGAAAATACTTATTGCGTCAGCCTGACATCATCATGACGTCAGCAGGTCAACTGGGTCGCCCAGAATCAAACCTGACGTGTGGGGGCCACACGTCAGTGACACAGGGCTGGTTTGGGTGTTTGACAGGTGGGTCCGGTCAACGTTGACTTGACTAAGTCAAAATCTGACACATGGGGTCCACAGATTAGCACTAATCTAAACAGAAAAATTAAACTAACCTAATTAGGCTCAGGGCCCACATGGCAGTGGCACTAGGGTTGGTTTGGCTGGGTCATTAGTGGCTAATGACGTGCCACGTCACCAAGTGACGCCGGCGACCACGGCGCCGGCGGGACCTCGCCGGAGTTGCTCGGGACGGTGCTACAGACGGTGGTTTGCGACGGGGTTTGGCTCTACGGGGAGCTGGAGGAGTGGCGCATCTAACGGGGCAAGCGGGAGCAGCTGGGGTGGACCGAGCTCGTCGGAAGCCGGAGTTCGGGCGAGACGCGAGCGAGAGCTAGGGGGCACAGGAAGGCGAGCTGGGGCGTGCTACGGGCTTGTGGAGACGTTCTGAGCACGATGGTGCACTCAGGTGGGAGCTCCAGTGGCTCTGGCCACGACGGCGACGAGGCACGGCGGCGGCGAGCTTCGGCCGTGGTGGAAGAAGGAGCTAGGGGACGAAATCAGGTGCGGGGAGTGAGGGGAAGAGAAGAGGAGCTCACGGGGAGTCGGACGAGATGCTAAGTGGGCTCGGGGACGTCCTGTCGGCGACGAATTGAACGACGGCGATTGCCGGCCTTGGCGATGAAGATGGCGGTGATGGCGTGGCTACGGGGCAGCCGGCGTCGCATGCGTCGTGGTGGAGCTTCATGGGGTCGGGACGGAGCTCCTGAGCTCATCGGAAGGGCGAGGGGTGGCCGGTGGCTATGGATGCGACGGCGGCGCCCTCCGGTGGCTCTCGGTGGTGCTCCAAATCGAGAGAGGGAGAGAGCCAGAGCGAGCAGAGAGAGGGATAGCGGTCGGGGACGCCTCCGTGGCGTCGTTAGAGGGCTCGGGGAGGAAGCAGGAGGTGGCCAGGGGAAGCAGGAGGTGGCGCGCGCGGCGGCGTCACGGTGTCTGTCCTCCTGGCAGGGAGGAAGACGACAGGGGGAGGGGTGGAGATGGGCTGGGCTGGCCAGGTGGGGGAGCTGGGCCAGGCTCTGGTGGGCTACACGGTAAGGCCAGGTAACTTCCTTCTCTCTCTCTCTTTTATTTATTGTTTTCTATTTTTGTTCTGTTTTATTTAATTGGCACTGAATTTTTAATTCAAACAGAATTTGAAAACAGTGCCAAAACTCCCCTGGATATTTTTAAAGTCACTTAATGGACTTCTCCACACATAACAAAAATATCTCAGGTCATTTGAAAATATATTCATTATATATTATGAATATAACTCCAAATTCAAATAAAATATTGATTTAAAATCAGAGCCCAATAATTCCTTAGAAATGTCCCAGAATTTTGGTTTGATTTATAACTCTTGCCAAAATTGTCAGAGCTATTTCTAGGGCATTTTGGATTTACTGATTGCAATTTTAGGGCTTCTTGCCCCTCTTTATTTAGGGTTTTGAGGCTTCCAATTTCCCTCAGTTCAAATTTCAGAATTTAAACATGATGCACACACCAGGCAGCACCAGAAGCTAGGGATGTGACAACTCACCCCCACTAAACAAGAATCTCGTCTCGAGATTCAAGCGTAGGGTAAGGTGAAGGGTAACGCAGACTAGTATAATCTTCACGATCCAGGGTGCACTTCAGTTGAACGTTGATTCATTCACCATCAGTGTCTTGAAGTCTTGCTCTGAGAAATCCTGTCAACATGACATGGAGGGAAGAAGGAGACTCTAGAAGGGTCGATCTTCTCGAAGATCGAACAACTCAGGATTAACTCCCGGAATGTGACATCGCAACATCTCTCGAGCTGAGACACGAGATACACATCAAGAGGGGTGGAAAGAAACGGATGACAAAGGTTCGCTAGGTAGACAACAACTCCACACCTAAGAAGGTGGTAAACGATTGTCAACGTAGCGAGGAGTTGAGTTGCCATGATACCACGACGAAACATCCTGGAGGAGGGTGATTCGTAGATTATTACCTCAAGTGGCAAAAAGAATTACTTTTGATTCAGAGATCATTGAAACTCTTTAAACCAGCCTAAGACAATTCTCGAGCGATCATTTGGAGGGGGTCGGTAGAATGGCATACTCGGACTTGGATGATGTGGATTACCTTGTTGAAGACAACGTAATGGATGAATTTGCTTATCACCGGAAATGGAAGAGACCCATGGTAGAATGGCACATTGGCGGTGCAAACTGGGAACAAAATGCAAATGCTGGGAATGATTCTGGTAACTGGGGAAGAACCCAACAGTAGAGAGTGAATCCACTATTTGAGAAGTTATAGTATAACCGAGGAAGGTGAGAGCAAACCCAGTTAGTGCTGATGATAACACCTAGCGTTTGTGCGTGCTCTCAAGAACTTGAGCATTCCCATATTCATCAAGGTTTTACCAACATCCGTGTCAAGGATCCTGGCAACACAACATACTACCATGATGGCTAATGATGGATGATGCAGACGCAAAGGAAGATAACACCTTCTCAGATTACACCTTAGCAAAGCCAAGGAACAAAATCTGGATGATCGACCGAGAGACATTTAGCACTCCGCTTCTAATGTTCTCCTTGATATGCTAGTGTAACCCATTCATAGAAATGGTCTGGTATCTAGAACATCAAGTAAAGGTCGGACTTCGGAAAGACAAAAAATCATAAGGCACAACTAGGGAGTAAATCCTACGAAATACTTATGGGGAGGTGGCCAACTTCTCCAATCAAGATACTACAATATTAGGTCTCCCGGCTGGGTGTGTTGGCCACGACATCCACTTTACCAGTTATCGAGGAACCAATAATATAGTTCTTGGGGAAATGTTCCAAACATCATATCTGCCTGAGATTCAGATCTGGTTGGTGTCAGGATATTCCGGACTCATCGAGTCTAGGAAGAAAAACGAAAGTTTGCAACACAAATCGACGAGATGACGTTGCGAGATTCTCGGGAAATGAACTATGATAGCAAGCTCCAAAACATGAGCTGGTTCTGCTACAAACATGTGAACATGTTGTCCCACACAAGCATGACCACATGGTAGTCTTATAATAAAGCACTACCGAGTTCTGGTTGGGAACCATCATCGAGGATATCAAAGTTCTTGATTAAGCCCGGGTTAGCTCTTAAAAGAACTCCTTCTCCTAGAACAAATCAGTTAGTGGCTTGGTGTGCAAGGGATACATATGGAATGAAGATGATCAGTCTATCAGACCATAGAATACTTCGCACATGCATGACTGACTTGCGATGATTCCAAAGGAAACAAAACAATCTTCCTCGAATTCATGGCGGCAACTTACACCAAATGCACATGAATTAGAGGAAGTCACTTCTTCCATCCAAGCATAGACTTCATGAACGGAGCACGAAGGCTTTGCTTACAAAATTTTCAACACTAGGTTGATGTTCAACATGATTCATGGGGGGAGACAAAATGCTACTGATGGGCTCAACAGCAACTCATCGGAATTTCCATATCACTGGACTTCCACCATCATGTGAACACGGTGATAGCATTGGTCAGACCAAAGAATATAATGGTGTATGCTTGAGGAAAAACCACGAGTAAGACAACATTACGAATATCGCTGGTTCTGATTTGATTTGACGATAGCCCATACTCAATCAAAGGTTTGGGTAAGATAATAGATCCAACAATTGATCACAAGGACCAATCGATGAAGATATCATCTTTCTTCAACACACACCACACAAGAATATCCCTTTGGAACGAACTAAGTCAGGCAAGCTTTTATCTTCCAACTCTCCAAGTTGTCGTTTAGCTTAACCAACTAGCTCAGGAGTATCCAACACGGATTCTTGGAGAAAGGGTGGTTTACAATAAACCAACTTGATCACGAGCTCAACATAGCGGTCAGGTGACAACCTGGTAGTACTTCCGAGAAGATCTTCGGAAAATCACGAACCACCGATATGTTACTAAGCTCGAGAACAATCTTGCTTTTCAGGGCAAGATGATATGATCAAATGAGCGAGGACTTGACAAATCCTAACTCATCAATCAAAGAGTGCACCAGGAAATAAGGACTAGTAGCACGATCAGTCTTAGAAGGATGATTCAAAAACCAACATGCTAAGAATGAAATTATTATCCTTTAGCTACCAAGCAACGAGGTTGCTGGGAGTATTGATTTCACACACCATGACTCACTTGTCGGCATTCCGGTTACGACAACACGAAACCGAGGAATGAGTAATGATGGCGAGAGTATCACTAAATCAAGAATTCATAGGATGGTGTGCCATTCCCATGATAATCTTAATATAAAGATGGTAACACTCCAGGGTGGAACAGAACAAAGCTGGATTAGTATTTGATCTGCGGAGTACAACTGCTTTGACCCAATCCTGAATATGGATGAGGTACTGAAGTTTGCTTCTCCTAGTCATTCAGGACAGAATGGCTTGACGGACCACAAGAGTAATAAGCATTGATAACACGAATGCACAATTACTCCTGACTATCAATTGATAGACGAGGGCCAGAAAACAACTAAAGAGGGACAACTCAAAGGAACATATGATTTTCTGAGTTGTGAATGCATAGATTAGCATGTCGAACGAGTTCAACATATTTCTTCCGGACAATCCATGCAGAAAGGTAGAACTGGCAGAGTCACAATTATGAATGGAGAACCCATCGAGAGCACTCCTGTTGTGATCTTTTGATCCAACAAACTTTTGCCGTAAGTGGTTCATGGTATTTGGAAGAAGGATATACCACGGACCTCGAGAACTACTGCAAAGGTTACTAATATCCTAAAGGCGCTAGCAATTACTATCAACATGAAGTAAGTAGAGTGAATCTCGGGTTCAAGAACCCAGGAATAGAATACCTACTACTAAGTAGCATCACGGGATGCTTTCGAGAATGATGGCCAGAACCATCACACTGGGAACACAAATCATGGCTAAATTACTAGATGATCCCCTAAGACACCTAGGGTCATAATACTAGCTCCAACATATATGTCAAGGCAATAAAGTACCTCAACTCACTGATTTGTGTGATTAATCTGACCAAAGGCACATCGGAAACAGGAGGAAGGGATTTGCAAATGCATCCGACTATTTAGAAACCTGGGATGACTCGGACAGCATAACGGCTGTAAATGCTCAGAAAAGATTTGAGACATTCACAAAAATGGTGGCATAACCACTCAGAAGCACAATATCAAGGTTTCGAGATCAACAGTTAACGTACGGAAGTAGTAGAAACTGAATTCAAGCTTAAATCCAACAATCTTATAAGTCTACGGATTAGTAACACGTGATCCTGATAGAAAGAAGAGATAGCCTAGTTCTTAATCCCCGTAGGAAAGATAAGATGACTCAGATCAGAAGGGCATAAGGTATAAGGAGTAAAAAGAGCCTTACGTTCCATCCCACAATCAATTCCCTTATATAACTAAAGCATTTCTAGACTCAACTTCGACCAGTTTGGCTTGGTAATCCTACAGGCAGTCAAGCTCTGATACCAACGCTATCAGGACCCCGACTCAATGCCACATCGATCTAGCATGTAACACCTCATATCACTTTGCGGCCTCACGCACGGTATTCCCACGGGTGTCGCCTTACCTTTACCCGGGACCGTTTGCGCCTTTCGGCACACATATATGACAGTGTCGCTAGCATCTATATGATAAGGAGCCCGGGCTGACATGGCTAGTCGTAAACCCAAAGTGGCACAAACTTACAGGGACAGGCATCCATGACCCAGCATCGAACGTGTCGGTCATCAGCGAGTGAATCCAGGCTGTAGCACTGGGCTAGCAGGACTCCGGTGAACCGGGCTGTAGCGGGCTAACAGGACTCTGGTATTCACAGCGTGACATTTCCCCGAAGGGACAGACACAGGAACGAAGAAGGACACATGCCGGCCAGCCTAAGTGTTCCGGAGCAGTAGCAAGCTACCATGGCTCGGTGGAAACACTAGGAGACATTTCCCGGTAAGAGAGGCTACTAAAGATAAACAACTAGATAGTCAGATCCCACACATACCAAGCATTTCAATAACATACACACAATATGCTCAATATGTGCAATACAACATGGCATCACAAAATGACTCTACGACTCAAGTATTTATTCATTAGGCTCCGAGGAGCGAGATATTACAAACATGGGTCTCATGACCCAACAATCAGAGCATACAAGTCAAAGCACAAGCGGAAGTTATCATGTCTGAGTACAGACATCTATAAATGAAAAAGGCTGAGAAGCCTGACTATCTATCAGATCCTGCCGAGGGCACAAGATCATAGCTGAGGTAACAAGCTAAACGTCGAAGTCCACGCGGAACTACTAACGAGACCGAAGTCTCTCTGCAAAAACATAAATAGGCAAACGTGAGTACAAATGTACCCAGCAAGACTTACATCAGACTATCTACATATGCATCATTATCAACAAAGGGGATGGTGGGGTTTAACTGCAGCAAGCCAGCTTTGACTCGGTGGCTATCCTGAACTACGACTGCAAGTAACTCTTTTGAAGTGGCGCACACGAGTCCACATATTCACCATATCAATACACCACTATGGATCCGCTCCCGTCTCCCTACGAGAACGCCATCCATAGCACTCACGCTTATCTTGCGTATTTTAGAGTATCCACTTTCACTTGTCTATGAACTATGCAAGGGGTCCAAGTTTCCATATCCGAGGAATCCGGCTATTCGAATAGATAATGATAACCCTGCAGGGGTGTACTTCTTCACAGACGCTTTCGCCACTTACCGCCCTGTACACGTCTTGTACCTCGGCAACCTTCAAGCGGAAGCCGGGCGAGGGAGTCGGCCACGACCTGACTAACCGAACAAGTCTCTAGTCCAGGTTTATCGCCTATTCGGGTTCCATCCGCAAGGAGATCCGGCCGGGGTGTCGCTCACGGCCCCAAACGATGTGTGCAGGGTTCCCAAGCCCACCAACCGGGTGCCACTTGGTACACCGTGCCACTGTGCCTAGTCTGTCCCAAGCCCACCTGTACCGGGTGCCACTTGGTATACTACTAACACTACCTACAAACACCAGAAACTAGTTGCAACTCCTGGACAGAGATCATGTTGATTAATAAGTCGAGAGGGGTCGAGTTACCGGAACCCAATGTGTGGTAGTAGCTGGTCATGGATCACAAACACAGAACTCAGTTCCTGAGGATGGCTGTAATGAGACAACCCACCATGTACTCCTACATGGCCTCTCACCGCTACCTTTACCAAATCGTGTTCACACACTTAGTTCACCCATAGTAGGACATGTTCACACGCCTCTGATTCATCCCCGATGAATCAGACCTGACTCAACTCTAAGCAGTAGCAGGCATGACAAACAAGCATGAATGAGTAGGCACATCAGGGCTCAAACAACTCCTACTCATGCTAGTGGGTTTCATCTATTTACTGTGGCAATGACAGGTCATGCAAAGGATAAAGGGTTCAGCTACCGCAGCAAGTATCAAATATGTCGTTGTTGTCCTAATGCAATAAAAGAGAGCAGGAGCGAGAGAGTGGGATTTTATCGGAATGAACAAGGGGGTTTGCTTGCCTGGCACTTCTGAAAGATAACATTGAGTCTTCATCAGTGTCAACGATCACATCATCGGTATCACGTCTATCGAGAGGGGACAAATACCGGCAACATAGAAGGGAACACAATCAATGCAATGCACAATATGATGCATGATCATGACATGGCAAAATGAATGTGTTTTGAGCTAATGCAACTAGCAACGGATTAAATGAAGTTGGTTTGAATACAAGATTCAAATTTAAACTCCATATGTGATTATTTAAATGTCATTAATTCATTTGTCCTAAACAGTAGTGATAAGTTGTTCTAACATGCATGAAAATGGTACAGATGGATTCCTTGAATTTTTCTGATAATTTTTCATATATAAATTATTTAATTTGGAGTTACGGTTGAATTTCTATGATTTATTGAAGTTTTAGCTATTTTCTGGAATTTCCTGATTATTTTTAAATCCAGAAAATACTTATTGCGTCAGCCTGACATCATCATGACGTCAGCAGGTCAACTGGGTCGCCCAGAGTCAAGCCTGACGTGTGGGGGCCACACGTCAGTGACACAGGGCTGGTTTGGGTGTTTGACAGGTGGGTCCGGTCAACGTTGACTTGACTAAGTCAAAATCTGACACATGGGGTCCACAGATTAGCACTAATCTAAACAGAAAAATTAAACTAACCTAATTAGGCTCGGGGCCCACATGGCAGTGGCACTAGGGTTGGTTTGGCTGGGTCATTAGTGGCTAATGACGTGCCACGTCACCAAGTGACGCCGGCGACCACGGCGCCGGCGGGACCTCGCCGGAGTTGCTCGGGACGGTGCTACAGACGGTGGTTTGTGACGGGGTTTGGCTCTACGGGGAGCTGGAGGAGTGGCGCATCTAACGGGGCAAGCGGGAGCAGCTGGGGTGGACCGAGCTCGTCGGAAGCGAGCTCGCGGCGGCGGCCGGAGTTCGGGCGAGACGCGAGCGAGAGCTAGGGGGCACAGGAAGGCGAGCTGGGGCGTGCTACGGGCTTGTGGAGACGTTCTGAGCACGAGGGTGCACTCAGGTGGGAGCTCCAGTGGCTCTGGCCACGACGGCGACGAGGCACGGCGGCGGCGAGCTTCGGCCGTGGTGGAAGAAGGAGCTAGGGGACGAAATCAGGTGCGGGGAGTGAGGGGAAGAGAAGAGGAGCTCACGGGGAGTCGGACGAGACGCTAAGTGGGCTCGGGGACGTCCTGTCGGCGACGAATTGAACGGCGGCGATTGCCGGCCGTGGCGATGAAGATGGCGGTGATGGCGTGGCTACGGGGCACCCGGCGTCGCATGCGTCGTGGTGGAGCTTCATGGGGTCGGGACGGAGCTCCTGAGCTCATCGGAAGGGCGAGGGGTGGCCGGTGGCTATGGATGCGACGGCGGCGCCCTCCGGTGGCTCTCGGTGGTGCTCCAAATCGAGAGAGGGAGAGAGCCAGAGGGAGCAGAGAGAGGGATAGCGGTCGGGGACGCCTCCGTGGCGTCGTTAGAGGGCTCGGGGAGGAAGCAGGAGGTGGCCAGGGGAAGCAGGAGGTGGCGCGCGCGGCGGCGTCGCGGTGTCTGTCCTCCTGGCAGGGAGGAAGACGACAGGGGGAGGGGTGGAGATGGGCTGGGCTTGCCAGGTGGGGGAGCTGGGCCAGGCTCTGGTGGGCTGCACGGTAAGGCCAGGTAACTTCCTTCTCTCTCTCTCTTTTATTTACTGTTTTCTATTTTTGTTCTGTTTTATTTAATTGGCACTGAATTTTTAATTCAAACAGAATTTGAAAACAGTGCCAAAACTCCCCTGGATATTTTTAAAGTCACTTAATGGACTTCTCCACACATAACAAAAATATCTCAGGTCATTTGAAAATATATTCATTATATATTATGAATATAACTCCAAATTCAAATAAAATATTGATTTAAAATCAGAGCCCAATAATTCCTTAGAAATGTCCCAGAATTTTGGTTTGATTTATAACTCTTGCCAAAATTGTCAGAGCTATTTCTAGGGCATTTTGGATTTACTGATTGCAATTTTAGGGCTTCTTGCCCCTCTTTATTTAGGGTTTTGAGGCTTCCAATTTCCCTCAGTTCAAATTTCAGAATTTAAACATGATGCACACACCAGGCAGCACCAGAAGCTAGGGATGTGACATCGGGGGACTTGGTGTCAAGGTCTTGGATTCCGGGGCGGCGGCCCTGGGGGGTGGTGGCGCGGTGCTCATGGGCAGAGCTCGTGCCTCGGTGCTGCCCGGCTGCCACGGCCGTGTGGGCGGCATGGTAGCCGGGGTGTGGCGTTTGGTAGCGGTGAATGTTGGCCGGGGTGAAAACCTACTCTATCTTCGGACGGACTGGCGACGGCGAAGATCGCTCCCTTCTTGAAGGCGTCGTCGCGGCTATCACTGTCCGTCGTGGTGCTCCAGGGGAAACTCTGATCCTCGGATCGGGCGGTGGTGACGCTCCGGTGTCGTATCCTTTCTGAAGGCACCGCCTTGGAGCCCACGTTTCGTCATATGCGGCTTCACTTCTTCGGATGATGCCCCCGGTGGCTCTTGTAGTGCTAGGGTGTGTGTTGCTACGCTCAGCGTCTATGTATCCTGCCTTGGGTACGTGTGTGTTTGTGGTGGGTGAGTGCGGTTGTACCAAACACTGTGGATCTTTGCTTTATATATAAAGCGGGGCGAAAGCCTTTTTGGGTAAGTACATGCAAGTATATAGACATATAATGACAACACGCTCCTAGGATTGTATTACTTCAATCTAGTTGACTACTCCTAGGATGACATTTCTTCAATCTAGCTGACTGATCCTAGGATGGTATTATGTGTGCATGGCAGCTGCATGCAGCCGGCAGCCGTTAGCAGCGCTAATTACTCAGTCACCCACGCTAAAATACTTAGTCAAAACTTTGGTTAAATAGCAGCAACCAAACACATGTAAAACTGAGAAAAACATTGGTTTTAGAAAACCGTAGTATTCTTTGCCCACCCAAGTAATACTGTAGTTTTCAATTATCACAGTTTAGAAAATACTTTGCTGCCAAACTAGCTGTTAGTGGTTATTATTGTACCGTACGATGTTGGCTTCAGCAAATGTCCGTCGTAGAAGAACGAGTAAAATGCATGACTAGCTTTAACAAATAAGCAATGTTGTGTTGGAGATGATTCAGTATTGATGATAATAGCTAGCTAGCTAGCTAGCTAGTGGCCGATCTTTTGTACTCCCTCTGTAAATAAGTATCAGAGCGTTCAGATGTGTTTACTATTTTACTGTGCACTGCTGGGTTCAGCGGTGCAAATGGCCCGGTGTAGAACAATGGCACCAATATATAGCTACTGTTTACTGTTTTCGCCTCATAATTAACATGAGTTCTCCTTTCGCTCTCTCTCCTAACCTGCAAATTTGGCATGCCTTCTCTCTCCAGTCTTTGCATGCAGCATAAAAAACTCGCCATGCACACACAATCTCTCTTCGCCTTTCACTACCTCGCCATCACTCTCTGTCTTTTACTTCTCTCCTTTTGCTCTTTCTCCTTTTTTCTCTCTTCAATTCCTGTTTCCTGACATGCGTTCGTTTCTGTTTCCTGACTAGCTTTTGATCACAGAGTGCTCCGGTTAATTTTGCCATGACAATTGGCACGCCCAGTTGTTGTTGGTGCTGTACATCACCACAAGCCAACATATTAATCAAGCGAAAATCACGATGAGCTGCACTGTTTTGTTATCGTGACATTGCAGAGTGGCCGGGGACTGGTTTTTCTACCGTGCATGGTAGATCCCGTGCATGTACCCACCGTTCCATTGTTGTGTTGGGATGTGTGCCAGCAGAATATGTAAATCAATTAAATATACTATTTACTTATTGATGCAACATTGACACCCGACACAATGATTTCTCTTTCATAACATTTCATCACGTGATGTTCCCTAGTTTCAACAACGAAGTCAGGTTTCTCAGCAAGTCAGCCCCATCTAAATTTTAATTTATATTTTGTTGAAACAATTGTTTTTATTCAATAAGATCTTCAAAACAATAGTACTACCGAATATGTTTTTTGAATATTATTTCTTTAAACACTCAAATGTATTATTTTTATATGGACATTACTTTTTTTTAGAGGTTCATCATGTTTCATACTGCACCGTCAAACATGTATCCTGTAAATTTGATTTTTTTGTAATATGAGAATACTAATGTTCTGTTATGCTTATCATGGCTTCGAACATCTCATACAAATTTAATCATGTTTAAATTTGTCGAAAACATATTCAATATTGGGCTTGTTTCGAAGATATAATCAAAAGGAAGATCCATGTTCAAATGGACTATTTTTCTTTGATTTATTTTATCATATATAGCTGTCCCAAGTTTAGGATTGAAAATAAAATGCATGTATTGGTGAGTCGGAGAGATAACTCACTCTGTGTGCATGCCGTGTGAGAGGAAAAAGAATGAGAGAGAATGTGGAAAAATTAGTACAGCATTTACTCTAGAGAATAAAAAATACTACTAGTCAGTTTGCATGCCTCCTAATCTTAAACCAAGTTGACGGTTGATTCACGCACGGGACCTCCTGTGCATGGGAGAACTGCTTTTCTCAGAGTGGCCGTTGCCATAAAAGCACCAACACGAATTCAAATCGTGAATGTTGCTGCCCCCCCCCCTCCCCCCCGGTTTTGACCTGGTCAACCGAAGTGTATGATCTCTTCATTCCTCTCCTGTTTTATCCTTGTATTAGGGCATCTCCAACATGGACCCCAAAATGCCCGCAAACGTCATGACCGATGTGTCCGAACGTAGTTTGCCATCAAACACGGTATTCCATTGGTCCGCGGACGCGTTTGATTGTTCGATATCCCGCACCGGATGCAAACCAGGGGGAGCCTTGTGGACGTCCGGACCGCGGCCATGTACGGGTCTGAAACCCTGGTCCCACCCATAAACCTCTTCGCCTGAAAAACTCTCTCCACGCAAAGCGGTTGCTGTGCATTCATGCCGACCAGCGTCGCTCCAAAGTAGAAGAGACTCCATGACATTGATGCCGGTTTGAGTGACATGGCCGAACGAGTGGGAGGCGCCGCCTCGATGCCGACACGACAACCGAGAATCCTACTCCTGTGGGTGTGCCACATCGAAGCTGGCTCCCTCTGTTGGGATCTACGGTAGGGTGCGTCGACTGCAAATTAAAAATTTCCTAAGCGCAGAACAACCAAGAACATGCTACGAGAGATGGATCACGGATCGTTACCACTAGACACGCAGTGCCGTGCAGCGGAAGAAGAGTTGGGGCAGTGCGTACGCGTGGATCGTCTCCTCCTTGTTCGATCTCCCTCGAACGACCGGTCGTCGGTTCCCACGTACAGGTTCGCCGGAGCGGCGCAAGTGCACTGTCTCTAACGGTATCCGCACGTGTAGGGGGAACGTCGTGCGGCAGACTTCTAGGTCCGATCACACAATCGGTGGCGAGTGGAGGTGTCTATTCGCAACACATGCAAACCCTATTGACAGCGCCGAAGCGATCAATCGCATGAGTGTGCCGCACCCCACTTTATATAGGCGTCTGTCGCGGGCTCAACACTTGGGCCTCGCACGGACCCTAAAGCCCATAAGTCTACTCGGCCACAATCCGACAGCTCGGATCACATCCTACCAGTGTCCCCGGATCCGACCTCGTAGGTTCCTTCCCTTAAGCGCGCGACCCCTTAGGTTCAAGCCGGCTTGGTCGCAGTTCCGATCACCTCTGAACTGCACGGTTGGCAGCGGCTCCTAGCAAGGCATGTCGCACACCAAGCAGACTATGAAGCTGGTTAGACGAACCTGTACATCATACTTCCATTCCTTTTGCCACACGATATATGTTGTCGGACTCAAGGCGAGTCTGTCATCCTTGTGCTAGCCCGACGTCTTTCTCGTTCCAGTGATGCCAACCACAAACCAGATTATCTCATAATCCTTGTCGCATGGCCATGCTTATCTTGGTCAGATCACACGAGGGGCCTAGAGTATATCTCTCCTGATCGGAGGGGCAAATCCCATCTTGCTCGACCATGTCTCGCAGCATGGGTCTGGACAAGCCCGAAACCTACCTTTATAACTACCCAGTCACGGAGTAGCGTTTGGTTGGCCCAAAGCAAGTATGTTACCATCCCGAGTACATGCGCCAGCTCAGGTCTTAGGACATAAAACGTATGTTGTACTAGAGACTCACAGATGACATATCGCTGCGTCTCATAGTTGGGTCTGTCCGACTCGGACCTTATCTCAACTCGGATCCGACTACGTCGAATCCAACCAGATCCTTCCAGTCAATATTATCCGGTTAGCATCCAATGCTCCATGGCTAGTGAGACCAAGCCATTGACCGTGTCATATGCTAGTCTAGTCGGCTGCGCGTCCACACATCCCTTTCGACTAGAGACCTTTTAGGACAGTCATCATACAATGCATAATCCCATAAACAAGTCACGTACTTGTTGATACACATTATTGATAATGTCCAAGGACTATCTTTATTCATAAACACATAGGAAATATCATCATACATGATTGCCTCTAGGGCATATCTCCAACAGTCTCCCACTTGCACTAGATTCAATCAAATAGACATCGAATGCTCATAGCTCTAACGCGCCCCTCATGCTTGGGTTGTGGAAGCGGCTTAGTCAACGGATCTGCAACATTTGCATCTGTGTGAATTTTGCATAACTCAACATCACCATTCTTTATGATCTTTCATATCAGGTGATATTTCCGATCTATGTGTCTGGTCTTGTGGTGATTCCTCGGCTCATTGGCTTGTGCGATGGCACCAGAATTATCACAATAAAGGTCCAACAGTTTTACCAAGGCTGGGAAAATACCAAGATCATCCAGAAAGTTTCGGATCCAAACACCTTCCTTTGCAGCTTCACAAGCCGCAATGTATTCGACTTCTGTGGTAGAATCGGCCACTGTATCTTGCTTGGAACTCATCCAGCTCACTGCTCGTCCGTTCAGGACATACATGAATCCGGACTGTGATTGACAATCATCTCTGTCGGTTTGGAAACTAGCATCGGCGTAACCCCTTACGACGAGCTTTTCCTCACCTCCATAAACAAGGAACATCTCTTTAGTCCTTTTCAGGTACTTCAAAAATAGTCTTTACCGCTGCCCAGTGACTCTCACCTAGGTTGGCCTGGTATCTGCTTATTAGGCTTATTGCAAAGGCAACATCAGGCTGTGTACATATCATGGCATACATGATGGATCCAATTGTCGAG
Organism: Triticum aestivum; assembly: GCF_018294505.1. Taxonomy (NCBI): domain Eukaryota; kingdom Viridiplantae; phylum Streptophyta; class Magnoliopsida; order Poales; family Poaceae; genus Triticum; species Triticum aestivum. The sequence continues at coordinate 600,180,590 of NC_057812.1, forward strand.
GCATATGGAATCTGATTCATCCTGCTTCGCTCATCAGATGTTGAAGGACTCTGAGTCTCGCTTAGCCTTATACCATGTGAGACAGGCAAGAACCCTTTCTTGGCCTCACTCATGTTAAACCGCTTCAACACTTTATCTATGTACGTGCTTTGGCTCAAGCCGAGCAGCCTCCTCGAGCTATCTCTATAGATCTTGATGCCTAAAATGTAAGCTACCTCACCAAGGTCCTTCATTGAAAACTTGCCATTCAGTGATTCCTTGACCGAGTTCAGCATCAAAACATCATTTTCGATCAGTATTATGTCATCCACATACAAGATTAAAAACACAATCGAGCTCCCACTTAACTGCTTGTATAAACAAGTGAGGGAGTCCTGGACTAAGGGGTCCTCGGGCATTCGACCTATTGGATATGGGCCGGACTGATCGGCCATGAAGATACGAAGACCGAAGACTCTACCCGTGTCCGGATGGGACTCTCCCTGGCGTGGGAGGTAAGCTTGGCGACCAAATATGAATATTCCTTTCTTTGTAACCGACCTTGTGTAACCCTAGATCCCTCCCGTGCTTATATAAACCGGAGGGCTAGGTCCGTAGATAACCCCGGACAATCATTACCATAGTCATATGGGCTAGGCTTTTAGGGTTTAGCCATCCCGATCTCGTGGTAGATCAACTCTTGTAATACTCATATTCATCAAGATCAATCAAGCAGGAAGTAGGGTATTACCTCCATAGAGAGGGCCCAAACCTGGGTAAACATCGTGTCCCCTGTCTCCTGTTACCATCGACCTTAGATGCACAGTTCGGGACCCCCTACCCGAGATCCGCCGGTTTTGACACCGACATTGGTGCTTTCATTGAGAGTTCCACTATGACATCCTCAAAAGGTTTGATGGCTCCTTCAATCATCCACAACGACGCTGTCCAAGGGGAGGTCTTCCTTCCCGGACGGATCTTTGTGTTCGGCGGCTTCGCACTGCGGGCTAACTCGCTTGGCCATCTGGAGCAGATCGACAGCTACGCCCCTGGCCGTCAGGTCAGATTCGGGAGCATGAGCTACGCCGCGGACATTCACGGAGACTTGATCTTCGACGGATTCAATACCACGACAGTCGCTACCCGTCGCCTCGATGAACATGAGTTAGATCTATCATCGGGCCATACCCAGAAAATTGCACCTGTAGTCACTCTGGCCTTAGATCCGGAGCAGGTCGTGCCATCTGAGGATAGGAAGCTCAACCCCGCCACGGAAGCTGCAGACTCCACGACGTTGGGGACGGACATAGACCTAACTTCCGGTAATGCCTGTGTCACCGGAACCTCGGACTTGTTTCCGTTTAGAAGTTCCAAACTATGTGCGTCCGCGCATGTCGAGCATGATCGGTCATCGATTGCTGAATTCAGCGCCACGGACATCTTCCGGCACTCACCTTTGGGCGAGGTGCTGAACTCATTAAAAATCTATCCTTAGTGGGGGATTCACAACTGAACTACATCTGGTTCGAACTAGAAGCTGAGGACAGGGAATTTTTCTCCCCACCCGTCACCCACTTCATAGCCACTGTCGAAGACTTAACTGATTTGCTCGATTACAGCTCTGACGATATCAACGGTATGGACGACGATGCCGGAGAAGAAGAGGCCCAGGACCCGCCGTTTACCGGACGCTGGACGACCACTTCCTCGTACAATGTATACATGGTGGATGCACCAAAGGAGAACATCGACGATGACAAAGAAGATCCAGTTGAGGATAAACCTCCTGAGATACAATCGAAACGCCGGCGTCAGCGGCGCCGCTCTAAGTCATGCCGCAGTAAAGATAGCAACACCGACACAAAAGAAGATAACACTCCAGAAGGTGCCGAAGACAATGAAGACTCCGTTGACGCAGCTACCGAATAGGATGAATGGGAAGATGGGCAGGTTAGCCCTGGTAAACAGGCCACACACGAGGACTCAGAGGACAGTAATTATCTTCCGCTCTCCGAGGATGAGGCGAGCCTCGGCACCAAGGATTTCATCGTGCCTGTGGAACCTCTTGAGCAGGAGCGCTTTAAGCGCCAACTAATAGCCATTGCAAGGAGCCTGAAAAAGAAGCAGCAGCAGATTCAAGCTGACCAAGATCTGCTCAACGATAAATGGACTGACGTCCTAGCAGCCGAAGAACACGGCCTCACGCGCCCGGCCAAAAGCTACCCGAAGCGCAAATTACTACCTCAGTTCAACGACGAAGCGCTGGAACACATACCACCATCGCGCAATGCGGCTGACCGACCACCACGTGGCCGGGACAAAGCGGCAACTCTAGCCGAACACCAGACCGCCCCGCCTCATCGCAAAGGCAGAGGTAAATCAACTCACGGTCATACATATGACCTTCGACATGACCTGAACAATAAAGCAGGACATACCAGATCGATCTACGGATCGCGAGGACGTGCGCCCACACGCGATGATGGCCATCTATTCAGACGTGACAAACCTAGTCATGCGTGGGCCGAAAGCCGCAGATGGACTCCATCAGAGCTACGTCGCGATACAACCCGATATAGAGGCGCCGCACACCCTCATTGCTTCACCAACGAAGTCATGGAACACGAATTCCCAGAAGGGTTCAAACCCATGAATAGAGAATCATATGATGGCACCACAGGCCCCGCGGTATGGATCGAAGAATTCATTCTCCACATTCATATGGCCCGCGGCGATGACCTTCATGCCATTAAATACCTCCCCCTAAAACTCAAAGGACCTGGACGACACTGGTTGAACAGCCTGCCCGAAAACTCCATCGGCAGCTGGGAGGACTTGGAAGAAGCCTTCCTTGATAACTTCCAAGGTACATACATTCGACCTCCGGACACCGATGACTTAAGCCATATAGTTCAACAGCCCGGAGAGTCCGCCAGGAAATTCTGGACTAGATTCCTAACGAAAAAGAACCAGATAGTCGACTGTCCGGATGCCGAAGCCCTAGCGGCCTTTAAACACAGCATCCGCGACGAATGGCTCACCTGCCACCTCGGCCAAGAGAAGCCAAAGTCCATGGTGGCCCTCACAGCACTCATGACCCGCTTTTGTGCGGGCGAGGATAGTTGGTTGGCCCGTAGCAAAAACAATGCAAGCGATGCCGGCACCCCTGAAGCAAAAAATAGCAACGACAAGTCTCGACACAACAGGTACAAGCGTCAAAATAAAAATGACAACATCGAGTATACGACGGTCAATGACGGATTCAGTGGCTCTAAGTCTGGTCAGCGGAAGAAGTCGTTCAAGAAGAACAATTCGGGCCCATCTAGCCTGGACCGCATACTGGATTGTATGTGCCAGATTCATGGCACCCCAGACAAACCACCCAATCATACCAACAGAGATTGCTGGGTTTTTAAATAGGTCGACAAGTTAAATGCTGAAAACAAGGATAAGGGATCGCAAAGCAAAGACGACGATGAGGAGCCCCGACCGCCGAACACAGGGGGACAGAAGAAGTTTCCCCCTCAGGTCAAAACGGTGAACATGATATACGCTACCCACATCCCCAAGAGGGAGCGCAAGCGCGCACTCAGGGACGTCTACACGATAGAGCATACCCGATCACCTTCGATCGCCGGGATCATCTGACCAGTATCCGTCACGGCGGTTCAGCCGCACTGGTCCTGGACCCAATAATTGATGTGTTCCACCTGGCGCGCGTCCTTATGGACGGGGGTAGCAGCCTCAATCTGCTCTATCAGGACACAATGCGCAAAATGAGCATTAATCCATCACGGATCAAACCCACAAAGACTACCTTCGAAGAGTCATACCAGGTGTAGAGGCCCGCTGTACGGGCTCAATCACGCTCGAGGTTGTCTTCAGATCTCCGGACAATTTCCGAAGCGATGAGTTAATCTTCGACATAGTCCCCTTTCGCAGCGGCTATCACACACTGCTCGGACGGACCGCATTCACCTGATTCAACGTAGTGCCACACTATGCTTATCTCAAGCTCAAGATGCGCGGTCCACGTGGCGTGATAACAATCAATGGAAACACAGAACGCTCCCTCCGTACAGAAGAGCACACAGCTGCCTTAGCAGTAGAAGTACAGAGCGGCCTTCTCAAGCAGAACCTTAATTTGGCTGCCGAGCCCACGGACACCGTCAAGAGGGTCCGAACTACCCTGCAGTAGGACAACTCGGCTCGTCAGGTGCTAGACTAGCAATTCGGCCTCCGTCTCAGTCCTGGTCAAGTAGTGGCATTCGCACCACGCGTACATAACTACACACTCAAAATTCCATGGGCATCGACGGAGGCATAGCTAGCTTGTGATCCACAGTACGGCTTAACCGACACCGAATACACACATACTTTCACTTTTTCGTTCCCTTTTCAGGTTTCAATCCCGCATGCCCCATCCGATGGCCTGCTCACCAGTCCTCTTGAAGGATAAACACACCAAGACGGCGAGAAATGCAGACGTATGGGGGATTTTCAAGGTGGTTTCATTAACAATCACTCTACCTGTTTTTCAGGACCCACATGCAGCTCTCCCTTGGTTTTTGGCATGTTAAATAGCTTGTTGCTTATCACACTACTTGTACTAATGCGCCTCGACGTATTAATCAAATTACAATGAAAACAGTTCAAGGTTGGAGCTTAAGGGCCCCAGCTTATCACCTTTGTACCCTTTCTGTTTTCTTTCCTTATTTCCTTTTTTTCTTCTTCTCCCCTGTGGGTAACCCTATCAGGTATCACCCGTACACTTTGGTACGTTTGATGTTTGCCAAGGGCTTCATAGCACCCCACACTACGACAACAAAAGTCCGAACACTTTTTATAGTATAGTTCGGCACACCGAATTTAGCACTATATGCATTGGCTCCGAATCATGTCTTTGGTGAATAGTTGGGTTGCCCAGCTCCTGTGCTTGCTACCTTACGTTCCGCTATATCTGCTAAGGTAGTGAAGGGAGAACTACCGCGATTGTGCCTTGGTTTATCCAAAGGAGCACCTCAGTAGAGAAAGCCAAAAACTGACTGTCATGATGCGGCGAGAGCCGGTCAGCTCTTCGGAGGCTGCAAATCATTGGAGATTTCTTCCACATTACGCGAAGGATCGGTACTTCTCGATCATATGCTTATAGCACTCTGGTTCGGATACTAGGGGCTGCGTCCATGTTTTTATTGTTGAACTCCTATGGCTAAGTGAGGGCGTTAAAGCCGCATAGTCTGATTGCATGGTTCATTGTCTTGGAAATATGCCCTAGAGGCAATAATAAATTGGTTATTATTATATTTCATTGTTCATGATAACCGTTTATTATCCATGCTAGAATTGTATTGATAGGAAACTCAGATACATGTGTGGATACATAGACAACACCATGTCCCTAGTAAGCCTCTAGTTGACTAGCTCGTTGATCATTAAGATGGTTACGGTTTCCTGACCATGGACATTGGATGTCGTTGATAACGGGATCACATCATTAGGAGAATGATGTGATGGACAAGACCCAATCCTAAGCCTAGCACAAAGATTGTGTAGTTCGTATGCTAAAGCTTTTCTAATGTCAAGTATCATTTCCTTAGACCATGAGATTGTGAAACTCCCGGATACCGTAGGAGTGCTTTGGGTGTGCCAAACGTCACGACATAACTGGGTGGCTATAAAGGTACACTACAGGTATCTCCGAAAGTGTCTGTTGGGTTGGCACGAATCGAGACTGGGATTTGTCACTCCGTGTAAACGGAGAGGTATCTCTGGGCCCACTCGGTAGGACATCATCATAATGTGCACAATGTGACCAAGGAGTTGATCACGGGATGATGTGTTACGGAATGAGTAAAGAGACTTGCCGGTAACGAGATTGAACAAGGTATCGGGATACCGACGATCGAATCTCGGGCAAGTATCGTACCGCTAGACAAAGGGAATTGTATACGGGATTGATTGAATCCTTGACATCGTGGTTCATCCGATGAGATCATCGTGGAGCATGTGGGAGCCAACATGGGTATCCAGATCCTGCTGTTGGTTATTGACCGGAGAGTTGTCTCGGCCATGTCTGCATGACTCCCGAACCCGTAGGGTCTACACACTTAAGGTTCGATGATGCTAGGGTTATAGGGAATAGATATACGTGGTTACCGAATGTTGTTCGGAGTCCCGGATGAGATCCCGGACATCACGAGGAGTTCCAGAATGGTCCGGAGGTAAAGATTTATATATGGGAAGTCCTTTTTTGGTCACCGGAAAAGTTTCGGGTGTTATCGGTAACATACCGGGACCACCGAGAGGGTCCCGGGGGTCCACCAAGTGGGGCCACAAGCCCCGGAGGGCTGCATGGGCCAAGTGTGGGAGGGGACCAGCCCCAGGTGCGCCGGTGTGCCCCCCCACAAGGGCCCAAGGTGCCTAGGGTTTGGGGAGGGGGCGCCTCCACCTAGCTTGGGGGGCAAGTTTCCCCCTCTCCCCCCCTTGGCCGCCACCCTAGATGGGTTTGGGGCTGCCGCACCCCTTGGGGTGGAAACCCTAAAGGGGGCGCACCCCCTCCCTCTCCCCTATATATATTTGAGGACTTTGGGGCTGCCAACACATGAGTTTTGACCTCTCCATGGCGCAGCCCTGCCTCTCTCCCTCCTCCTCTCCCGCGGTGCTTGGCGAAGCCCTGCAGGATTGCCACGCTCCTCCACCACCACCATGCCGTCGTGCTGCTGCTGGACGGAGTCTTCCCCAACCTCTCCCTCGCCCCTTGCTGGATCAAGGGATGGGAGATGTCATCGGGCTGCACGTGTGTTGAACGCGGAGGTGCCGTCCGTTCGGCACTAGGATCTCCGGTGATTTGAATCACGACGAGTACGACTCCATCAACCCCGTTCACTTGAACGCTTCCGCTTAGCGATCTACAAGGGTATGTAGATGAACTCTCCTTCCCCTCGTTGCTAGATTACTCCATAGATTGATCTTGGTGATGCGTAGGAAATTTTGAATTTCTGCTACGATCCCCAACAGTGGCATCATGAGCTAGGTCTATGCGTAGTTTCTATGCATGAGTAGAACACAAAGCAGTTGTGGGTGTCGATATTGTCAATTTACTTGCCGTTACTAGTCTTATCTTGATTCGGCGGCATCGTGGGATGAAGCGGCCCGGACCGACCTTACACGTAATCTTACGTGAGACTGGTTCCACCGACTGACATGCACTAGTTGCATAAGGTGGCTAGTGGGTGTCTGTCTCTCCCACTTTAGTCGGATCGGATTTGATGAAAAGGGTCCTTATGAAGGGTAAATAGAAATTGGCATATCACGTTGTGGTTTTCGCGTAGGTAAGAAACGTTCTTGCTAGAAACCTATAGCAGCCACGTAAAAACTTGCAACAACAATTAGAGGACGTCTAACTTGTTTTTGCAGCATATGCCTTGTGATGTGATATGGCCAAAAGGATGTGATGAATGATATATGTGATGTATGAGATTGATCATGTTCTTGTAATAGGAATCACGACTTGCATGTCGATGAGTATGACAACCGGCAGGAGCCATAGGAGTTGTCTTAATTTATTTATGACCTGCGTGTCAACATAAACGTCATGTAATTACTTTACTTTATTGCTAAAGCGTTAGCCATAGTAGTAGAAGTAATAGATGACGAGACAACTTCAAGAAGACACGATGATGGAGATCATGATGATGGAGATCATGGTGTCATGCCGGTGACAACGATGATCATGGAGCCCCGAAGATGGAGATCAAAAGGAGCAAAATGATATTGGCCATATCATGTCACTATTTGATTGCATGTGATGTTTATCATGTTTTACATCTTATTTGCTTAGAACGACGGTAGCTTAAATAAGATGATCCCTCACTAAAATTTCAAGAAAGTGTTCCCCCTAACTGTGCACCATTGCGAAGGTTCGTTCGTTTCGAAGCACCACGTGATGATCGGGTGTGATAGATTCTAACGTTCGAATACAACGGGTGTAAGCCAGATTTACACACGCAATACACTTAGGTTGACTTGACGAGCCTAGCATGTACAGACATGGCCTCGGAACACGGAAGACCGAAAGGTCGAGCATGAGTCGTATAGAAGATACGATCAACATGAAGATGTTCACCGATGTTGACTAGTCCGTCTCACGTGATGATCGGACACGGCCTAGTTGACTCGGATCATGTTTCACTTAGATGACTAGAGGGATGTCTATCTGAGTGGGAGTTCATTAAATAATTGATTAGATGAACTCAATTATCATGAACATAGTCTAAATTGTCTTTGCAAATATGTTGTAGATAAATAGCTCACGTTGTAGCTCCCTGTTTCAATACGTTCCTAGAGAAAGATTAAGTTGAAAGATATTGTAAGCAATGATGCGGACTAGGTCCGTAGTCCGAGGAGTGTCCTCACTGCTACACAGAAGGCTTACGTCTTTGATGCACCGCTCGATGTGCAAACCCCTACAACGTCGTCTGTGGATGTTGTGAACACCTGACAGACACATCCTGATGACTACTTGATAGTTTAGTGCACCATACTTTACGGCTTAGAATCGGGATTCCAATGACGTTTTGAACGCCATAGAACATATGAGATGTTCCAAGAGCTGAAATTGGGATTTCAGGCTCATGCCCGTGTTGAGAGGTGTGAGACCTCTGACAAGTTCTTTTGCCAACAAGATGGAGGAGAATAGCTCAGCTAGTGAGCATGTGCTCAGAATGTCTGGGTGCTACAATCACTTAAATCAAGTGGGAGTTAAACTTCCAGATAAGATAGTGATTGATAGAGTTCTCTAGCCACTATCACTAAGCTACTAGATCTTCGTGATGAACTATGACATGCAAGGGATGGAGTTGATCCCGGAGCTGTTCGCGGTGCTTAAGACCGCAAAAGGTAGAAATCAAGAAGGAGCATCAAGTGTTGATGGTTTAACAAGACCACTGGTTTCAAGAAGGGCAAGGGCTAGAAGGGAAACTTCATGGATGGCAAACCAGTTGCCGCTCCAGTGAAGGAACCCAAGGTTGAACCCAAACCCGAGACTAAGTGCTTCTATTGTAAGGGGAACGGTCACTGGTAGCGGAATTACCCCAAATGCATGGTAGATAAGAAGGCTGGCAACTTCAACAAAGTATATACGTGTTATTAATGTGTACCTCACTAGTACTCCTGGTAGCACCTGGGTATTGGATACCGGTTCAGTTACTATTATTGGTGACTTGAAGCAAAAGCTACGGACTAAACGGAGACTGGCTAAGGGCGAGGTGACGATGTGTGTTGGAAGTGTTTCCAAAGTTGATGAGATCACCATCGCACGCTCCATCTGCCTTCGGGATTAGTATTGAACCTAGATAAATGTTATCAGGTGTCTACGTTGAGCATGAATATGATTAGATCATGTTCATTGCAATACGGTCATTCATTTAAGTTAGAGAATAATGGTTATTCTGTTTACATGAATGATACCTTTCATGGTCATGCACCCTATGTGAATGGTTCATTGAATCTCGGTCGTGGTAATACACATGTTCACGCCAAAAGATGTAGAGTTAATAATGATAGTACCACTTTCTTGTGGCACTGCCGCTTAGGTCATATTGGCGTAAGATGCATGAAGAAACTCCATGTCGATGGATGTTTGGAGTCACTTGATTTTGAATCACTTGACACATGCGAGCCATGCCTCATGGGCAGGATGACTAAGACCCCGTTTTCAGGTACAATGAAACGGGCAAGTGACTTGTTGGAAATCATGCATGCTGATGCGTGTGATCCAATGAGAATTGAAGCGTGCGGTGGATATCGCTATTTTCTCATCTTCACTGACGATTTGGGTAGATATAGGTATATCTACTTAATGAAGCACAAGTCTGAAACGTTTGAAAAGTTCAAGCGATTTCAGAGTGAAGTTAAGAATCATCATAACAATAAGATCATGTTCCTACGATCTGATCAAAAGGGGATTTTCTGAGTTATGAGTTTGGCAATCACTTAAGACATTGTGGAATTGTTTCACAGTTGAAGCCACCTGGAACACCACAAGGTAATGGTGTGTCCGGACGTCGTAATCGAACCCTATGAGATATGGTGCGATCTATGATGTCTCTTACCAATCTACCGTTTTCATTTTGAGGTTATGCGTTAGAGACAGCTGCATTCACTTTAGATAGGACACCATCTAAGTCCGTTGAGACGACGTCGTATGAACATTGGTTTGGCAAGAAACCAAAGTTGTCGTTTCTTAATGTTTGGGGCTGCGATGCTTAAGGCTTCAGCCGGAGAAGCTCGAACCCAAAGCGGACAAACACATCTTCATAGGATACCCAAAGGTGACAGTAGGGTATACCTTCTATCTCAGATCCGAGGGCAAATTGTTTGTCGCTAAGAACGGGTCCTTTCTCGAGAAGGAGTTTCTCTCGAAAGAATTGAGTGGGAGGAAGATAGAACTTGATGAGGTTGTCGAACCTTTACTTCAACCAGAGAGTGATGCAACACAGAAAGATGTTTTCTGTGGCGCCTACGTCTGTTGAATAGGAAGTTAATGATAGTGATCATGAAGCTTCGGATCAAGTTGCTATCGAACCTCGTAGGTCGACAAGGATATGTACTACTCCTAAGTGGTACGGTAATCCTGTCTTAGATATCATGTTGTTAGACAACAATGAACCTACGAGCTATGGAGAAGCGATGGTGGGCCCGTATTCCGACAAATGGTTAGAAGCCATGAAATCCGAGATAGGATCCATATATCAGAACAAAGTATGGACTTTGGTGGACTTGCCCGATGATCGGCAAGCCATTGAGATAAATGGATCTTTAAGAAGAAGACGGACGTGGGCGGTAATGTTACCGTCTATGAAGCTCGACTTGTGGGAAAGAGTCTTTTCACAAGTTCAAGGAGTTGACTACGATGAGAATTTCTCACCCGTAGCGATGCTTAAGTCCGTCGGAATCATGTTAGCATTAGCTGTATTTTTCGATTATGAAATCTTACAGATGGATGTCAAAACAAGTTTTCTTACCAGTTTTCGTAAGAAAAGTTGTATGTGATACAATAAAAGGTTTTGTCGATCCTAAGGATGCTAAAAGGTATGCTGGCTCCAGCAATCCTTCTATGGACTAGAGCAAGCATCTCGGAATCGGAATATATGTTTTGATGGAGTGATCAAAGCTTTTAGGTTTATACAATGTTTGCTAGAAACTTGTATTTACAAGAAAGTGAGTGGGAGCACTACAACATTTCTGATAAGTATATGTGGATGACATATTGTTGATCCGAAATAATGTAGAATTTCTGGAAAGCATAAACGGTTGTTTGAAGAGTGTTTTTCAAAGGAAGACCTGGATAAAGCTGCTTACATATTGGGCATCAAGATCTATAGAGATAGATCAAGACGCCTGATGATACTTTCAAAGAACGCACACCTTGACATGTTTTTGAAGGAGTTCAAAATAGATCAGTCAAAGAAGGGGTTCTTACCTGAGTTGTAAGGTGTGAAGTTGAGTAAGACTCAAAGCTTGACCACGGCAGAAGAAAGAGGAAGGACGAAGGTCGTCCCCTATGCTCTTGTCATAGGCTCTATACGGTATGCCATGCTGAAGTACCGCACCTGATGTGTGCCTTGCCACATGTCTGGCAAGAGGGTACAAAGGTGATCTAGGAGTGGATCACCAGATAGCGGTCAAAATTATCCTTAGAGGAATAAGGAAATGTTTCTCGGTTATGGAGGTGATAAAGAGTTCGACATAAAGAGTTACGTCGATGCAAGCTTAACACCTATCCGGATAGCTCTGAGTAGAGATACCGGATACGTATAATGGAGCAATAATTTGGAATAGCTCCAAGTGGAACGTGGTAGCAGCATCTACGATATAAAGTTTTGCGAAATACATAGGGATCTGAATATGGCAAGACCCGTTGACTACAACCTCTCTCACAAGCATAACATGATCAAACCCAGAACTCTTTGAGTGTTTATCACATAGTGATGTGAACTAGATCATTGAGTCTAGTAGACTCTTGGATGTTGGTCACATGGCGATGTGACCTGTGAGTGTTAATCACATGGCGATGTGAACTAGATTATTGACTCTAGTGCAAGTGGGAGACTGTTGGAAATATGCCCTAGAGGCAATAATAAATTGGTTATTATTATATTTCATTGTTCATGATAATCGTTTATTATCCATGCTAGAATTGTATTGATAGGAAACTCAGATACATGTGTGGATACATAGACAACACCATGTCCCTAGTAAGCCTCTAGTTGACTAGCTCGTTGATCAATAGATGGTTACGGTTTCCTGACCATGGACATTGGATGTCGTTGATAACGGGATCACATCATTAGGAGAATGATGTGATGGACAAGGCCCAATCCTAAGCCTAGCACAAAGATCGTGTAGTTCGTATGCTAAAGCTTTTCTAATGTCAAGTATCATTTCCTTAGACCATGAGATTGTGCAACTCCCGGATACCGTAGGAGTGCTTTGGGTGTGCCAAACGTCACAACGTAACTGGGTGGCTATAAAGGTACACTACAGGTATCTCCGAAAGTGTCTGTTGGGTTGGCACAAATCGAGACTGGGATTTGTCACTCCGTGTAAACGGAGAGGTATCTCTGGGCCCACTCGGTAGGACATCATCATAATGTGCACAATGTGACCGAGGATTTGATCACGGGATGATGTGTTACGGAACGAGTAAAGATACTTGCTAGTAACGAGATTGAACAAGGTATCGGGATACCGACGATTGAATCTCAGGCAAGTATCGTACCGCTAGACAAAGGGAATTGTATATAGGATTGATTGAATCCTTGACATCGTGGTTCATCCGATGAGATCATCATGGAGCATGTGGGAGCCAACATGGGATCCAGATCCCGCTGTTGGTTATTGACCGGAGAGTTGTCTCGGCCATGTCTGCATGACTCCTGAACCCGTAGGGTCTACACACTTAAGGTTCGATGACGCTAGGGTTATAGGCAATAGATATACGTGGTTACCGAATGTTGTTTGGAGTCCCGGATGAGATCTCGGACATCACGAGGAGTTCGGGAATGGTCCGGAGGTAAAGATTTATATATGGGAAGTCCTGTTTTGGTCGCCGGAAAAGTTTCGGGTTTATCGGTAATGTACCGGGACCACCGGGAGGGTCCCGGTGGTCCACCAAGTGGGGCCACAAGCCCCAGAGGGCTGCATGGGCCAAGTGTGGGAGGGGACCAGCCCCAGGTGGGCTGGTGCGCCCCACCACAAGGGCCCAAGGTCCCTAGGGTTTGGGGAGGGGGCGCCTCCACCTAGCTTGGGGGGCAAGTTTCCCCCTCTCCCCCCTTGGCCGCCACCCTAGATGGGTTTGGGGCTGCCGCACCCCTTGGGGTGGAAACCCTAAAGGGGAAGCACCCCCCTCCCTCTCCCCTATATATATTTGAGGACTTTGGGACTGCCAACACATGAGTTTTGACCTCTCCATGGCGCAGCCCTGCCTCTCTCCCTCCTCCTCTCCCGCGGTGCTTGGCGAAGCCCTGCAGGATTGCCACGCTCCTCCACCACCACCACGCCATCGTGCTGCTGCTAGATGGAGTCTTCCCCAACCTCTCCCTCTCCCCTTGATGGATCAAGGGATGGGAGATGTCACCGGGCTGCACGTGTGTTGAACGCGGAGGTGCCGTCCGTTCGGCACTAGGATCTCCGGGGATTTGAATCACGACGAGTATGACTCCATCAACCCCGTTCACTTGAACGCTTCCGCTTAGCGATCTACAAGGGTATGTAGATGAACTCTCCTTCCCCTTGTTGCTAGATTACTCCATAGATTGATCTTGGTGATGTGTAGAAAATTTTGAATTTCTGCTACGATCCTCAACACGTTGCGCTAAACAAGTCCTTCAAGGACCATACAATTGGATCAAGATTGTTTAGATTCCATCCCGAACACCTCTGTACTACCTACGTGGGGGCAGAAGCCGACGACTGGCCAATCCTCAGATTTCATACAACACAATGACACAGGAGGTAAAATTTAAAACATAACAAGGATTATATTACAAACCCACTTTATTTTATCATACAAGGTAGAAAGAACTTGAATTCATTCACTCAAAGATAATATTCTGCGAACACTGCGTCGCTACAATACGAGACCCCTCTAGGACGTCACCAAAATACCGCTCGGGTATACGGTGCTCCTTGCCCTCGGGCGACCCCTCAGACGCAAGCTTGACGGTGGCCATCTTCGCCCACCAGACCTTGACGCGGGCAAAGGCCATACGCGGGCCCTCGATGCAGACGAACCGCTTGACGGCGTCCAGCCTAGGACAAGCATCCACCAGCCGCTTCACGAGGCCAAAGTAACTGCCGGGTATAGCTTCGGCTGGCCACAGGCGGATTATTAAATCCTTCATGGCCAGTTCGGCCACCCTGTGTAGCTCGACCAACTGTTTTAGCCGATCGCTGAAGGGCACCAGATGTTCTGGCGCAAGATATTGCGACCAGAACAGTTTCTCCGTGGAGCTCCCTTCTTCGGCTCGGAACAACTCTGCAGCGTCAGACACACTACGTGGCAGATCAGCAAAAGCCCCTGGAGAACTCCGAATCCGGGTTAGTAAAAGATACTTCCTCTTCACATACTTGCTTTGCATACTAAATGCCTTACCCGCCGCGATCGTCCTGGCCTCCTGGACCTCTCGGAGGGCGCCCTGGGCCTCACTCCGGGCCGTCTCCGCACTCTGACGAGCCTTGGCGAGTTCGGTCTCTTGAGCTGATGCATCGCAATCCAAGGTCTTGCACTTCCTCACCGCGTCTTGGAGCTCTTGTTGGACCTCGTTGACCCGGGCCTTGAGCTTCTTACGGGCGGCCTGCTCCTTGACAGCCTTCCCCTCGGCTTAGGCCAGGGCCTTTCTCAGGGCCTCGACCTCGGCCATCGCTTCTATACATATCATGACACTTAGGTCAATGCATATCATTTTACCTTTTTCGAATACATAACGGGTTATCACATACCTTGTTTTTCTTGGAGCTGCCTCCTCACCTGGCTGAGCTCCTCCTCGGCCTGCTCCAGTCTCCACTTCAGTTCAAAGACCTCGGCAGTATGCGAGGCTGCGGCCAATAGCGATGCATGTGTATTCATTTCAGACAAATTTAGTTAGTTTCCTGCAATAAAGGATTGATCCTCTGTCCGGCTTTTTCTTTCCGAACACCGGGCAATGTCTCAGGGGCTACTGTCTATATTGGGATTTTCTCTTTTTTCGCGTCGCTTACCTTAAAACCTGTCAGTAGGCTGCTGCAGGCTTCGGTTAGTCCGCTCTTGGCGGAATGTACCCTTTCAATTACCGTGCCCATAAGAACACGGTGCTCATCCACAATGAAAGCGCCTCGTAGCACTTCTAGCAGATTATCTGGTGCCCCTGGTTGGACAGGGGTCACCGGCAGAATAGGCATACCCCCTTCTTTCGAAGGAGGTTGCGCGCTGGATTCCGGAGCCGTATCGGTCTCCAGAATCGAATCTGGCTGAGGGCCGAATTGAATACGGCCCTCACCACTAGTCTCCATGGGGATTGGCTCGCCTTGGTGTCCGGCGACGGAAGCCTCACCTTCTGGCGCCTCCTGAGCCTCCCCCCGGCCTGGGAAAGTCCTTCGGGACACACCTCTGCATCGCCCTTGGCCTTGGGGGAGTAAGAGGTCGGCGGTAACTCGCTGGCCATTGCCCTTGAATCCAACGAATCTCGTGACGAGGATCATTGGGAGCTGTCGTGGGCCGGACTGCAATAACATAACTAATCATGTCAATACAACAAAGAGGAGAGGCTAGATTTATGGGCATGTATGAGTCTTAGCACTTACGATGCATCCCGAGGCTTAGTGCGGGGGCGTTGCTCTGGACTGCTGTCGACGTCCCATGCGGAGCTGCCCATGACCGGGGCTTTCCCCTTCTTGGGCACCTCCGCCTCCAGAATTGTGGAGGCCGCCCTCTTCTTCCTCCCCCCATTAGGGGGAGAATCGCTCTCCTCCTCCTCCTCATCGTCATCGTCTTCGATGGCAGAGGAGCGGGTCTTGCCTTCGGATGTCGCGTCCGAAGCGCCCTTGCGGCGGGGGCCACTCCAGACCCCCTGGGCTTCCCCTGGGCCTTCTTCTCCGACGCCTTATAGGGTGCCGGCACCAGCATCTTCGCTAAACGCGGGATGACTGGTTCTTCAGGCAGCGGAGCCGGACACTGGATTTGCTTTGCCCTCTCCATCCAGTCCTGAAGAAGCAATGATAATAAAAGCTTAGATATCATCCTTGAAACAAGCAAGTAGGGGATGCATTAAAAATAACATACCTTGTTGGCGAGGTGGTTAATGTCGTGCTCGCGGTCCGAATCTGTGGCCGATGATGTCTCGTTGCCCTTGAAGAGCAACTTCCAGGCGTCTTCGTGAGTTGTTTCAAAGAGCCTCTTCAGGGTATGGTGCTTCTTCGGATTGAACTCCCATAGGGGGCGGCTTCGGCTTTGGCACGGGAGAATCCGGCGAACTAGCATCACCTGGATTACATCGACAAGCTTGATATCTTTGTCCATAATACTTTGAATGCCCGTCTGCAGCGCTATTAGCTCATCTGGCGAACAATAGTTCGAGCTCTTCTCGACCCAGGAGGTAAGTCACATGGGAGCGCCGGAGTTGAATTCGACAGCCGCGGCCCAGGTGGTGCCGCGGCGTTCTGTGATGTAGAACCACTGTTTCTGCCATTCCTTGACAGTCTCTATGAAAGTGCCTCTTGGCCAGGAGACATTGGTCAGCTTGCTCACCATGGTGCCTCCGCACTCCGTGTGCTGACCATCCATCACCTTCGGCTTCATGTTGAAGACCTTGAGCCACAGCCCGAAGTGGGGTTGAATGCGGAGGAAGGCCTCACACACGACGATGAATGCCGAGATGTTGAGGAAAGAGTTCGGGGATAGATCATGGAAATCTATGCCGTAATAGTACATTAACCCGTGGACGAAAGGGTGGAGTGGAAACCCAAGCCCGCAGAGGAAATGAGGGATGAATACCACCCTCTCGTTGGGCTTCGGTGTGGGGACAACTTGCCCCGGGGCTGGAAGACGGTGGGCGATTTCCTTTGCCAGGTACCCGGCCGCACGAAGCTCGGTAATGTTCTTCTCCTTAACGGAGGAGGCCATCCACTTGCCTTGACATCTGGATCCGGACATGGTTGAGCGCTTTCTCGAGCAGGAAGAAGATGAGAACTTGGGCGCTGGAGCTCAAGAGTGGAAGGGCAGAGGAAGAACGAAGGCATGGGAGAAGAAGGGGGAATCCTTATCCCCTTATAAAAGCAGTGAATATCGAACGCCTCCCCACTCGCCCTAAAACTCGCCTATTCCCAAGGGCTGTATAAACGGCACGGTTGGATTACCCATGCCCGTATTGATGAGAATCCCGCAATAAGGGGCACGATCTCTGCTTTGACAAGGCATGCCAATGGAAACCACATCTCGAAACGCGGAATGGCAGACAAAAACGGTTCGATATAATGACCGGACAGACGTGATGTCATCTTACAAAAAGTTGTCAGCAGATGGGATTCGTGAAATATTATACTCTCCACGGCTGTGTGTGTGGTACTTTTGTCGCAGATCCGGATATGTTTGTTTCATCCGAAGATTATCTTGGAGTGTTCGGAAAGGGGAACTTGCCTTGCAATGCCAAAGACAATCGGCGCGCCGGACACCTTGTCATTGAAGCCTGGTTCAGGGACTACTAAGGGGCCCTCGGGCGTCCAACCTATTGTATATGGGCCGGACTGATGGGTCGTGAAGATACGAAGACCGAAGACTCTACCCATGTCTAGATGCGACTCTCCCTGGCGTGGGAGGCAAGCTTGGTGACCAAATATGAATATTCCTTTCTCTGTAACCGACCTTGTGTAACCCTAGATCCCTCTTGTGCTTATATAAACCGGAGGGCTAGGTCCATAGATAACCCCGGACAATCATTACCATAGTCATCCAGGCTAGGCTTTTAGGGTTTAGCCATCTCGATATCGTGGTAGATCAACTCTTGTAATGCTCATATTCATCAAGATCAATCAAGCAGGAAGTAGGGTATTACCTCCATAGAGAGGGCCCGAACCTGGGTAAACATCGTGTCCCCTGTCTCCTCTCTCCTGTTACCATCAACCTTAGATGCACAGTTCAGGACCCCCAATCCGAGATCCGCCGGTTTTGACACCGACAACAAGCGTCGTCGTCACTTTTGATGAAGCCGAGACCAGTGACGACCTCATCAAAATGAATGTTCCAACTTCGAGATGCTTGCCTCAACCCATAAATGTGAAGGAAATATGCCCTAGAGGCAATAATAAAGTTGTTACTTATATTTCCTTATATCAAGAAAAATGTTTATTATTCATGCTAGAATTGTATTAACTAGAAACATAGTACATCTGTGAATACATAAACAAACAAAGTGTCACTAGTATGCCTCTACTTGACTAGCTCGTTAATCAAAGATGGTTAAGTTTCCTAGCCATGGACAAAGAGTTGTCATTTGATAAGCGGGATCACATCATTAGAGAATGATGTGATTGACTTGACCTATCCGTTAGCTTAGCACGATGATCGTTACAGTTTCATTGCTACTGCTTTCTTCACGACTTATACATGTTCCTCGGACTATGAGATTATGCAACTCCCAATTACCGGAGGAACACCTTGTGTGCTATCAAACGTCACAACGTAACTGTGCGATTATAAAGATGCTCTAAAGGTGTCTCGGATGGTGTTTGTTGAGTTGGCGTAGATCAAGATTAGGATTTGTTACTCCGAGTATCGGAGAGGTATCCCTGGGCCCTCTCAGTAATGTACATCACAATAAGCCTTGCAAGCAATGTAGCTAATGAGTTAGTTACGGGATGTAGCATTATGGAACGAGTAAAGAGACTTGCTGGTAATGAGATTGAACTCGGTATTGAGATACCGACGATCGAATCTTGAGCAAGTAACATACCAATGACAAAGGGAACAACATATGTTATTATGCGGTTTGACCGATAAAGATCTTCGTAGAATATGTAGGAGCCAATATGAGCATCCAGGTTCCGCTATTGGTTATTGACCGGAGACGAGTCTCGGTCATTTCTACATAGTTCTCGAACCAGTAGGGTCCGCACGCTTAATGTTCTATGACAATTTGTATTATGAGTTATGTGATTTGATGACTGAAGTTGGTTCAGAGTCCCGAATGAGATCGGGGACATGACAAAGAGTCTCGAAATGGTCGATACGTAAAGATTGATATATTGGACGGCTATGTTTGGACATCGGAAGGGTTCCGAGTGAAGTTCGGGCATATACCGGAGTACCGGGGGTTACGGAACCCCTTGGGGAGTTTAATGGGCCTTATGGGCCTTAGTGGAAAGATAGGAGGGGCTGCCAGGGCAGGCCGCGCGCCCCCTCCTCCTCTAGTCCGAATTGGACTAGGAAGGGGGGCGCCGCCCCCCTTTCCTTCTCCCTCTTTCCTCCTTCCTTCTCCTACTCCTACTACATGGAAAGGGGGGAATCCTACTCCCGGTGGGAGTAAGACTCCCCATGGGGCGCGCCATAGGAGGGCCAGCCCTCCCCCTCTTCCACTCCTTTATATACGGGGGAGGGGCACCCCATAGACACACAAGTTGATCATTGATCTTTTAGCCGTGTGCGGTGCCCCCCTCCACCATAATCCTCCTCGGTAATATCGTAGAGTTGCTTAGGCGAAGCCCTGTTCCGGTAGCAACATCATCACCGTCATCATGCCGTCATGCTGACGAAGCTCTCCCTCGAAGCTCTGCTGGATCGTGATTTCATGGGACGTCACCGAGCCGAACGTGTGAAGATCGCGGAGGTGCCTTACTTTCGGTGCTGGGATCGGTCGATCGTGAAGACGTACAACTACATCAACCGCGTTATCGTAATGCTTCCTCTTACGGTCTATGGGGGTACATAGACGATATTGTCCCCTCTCATTGCTATGCATCACCACAATCTTGCGTGTGCACAGGAAAATTTTGAATTTACTACATTCCCCAACAGTGGCATCCGAGCCAGGTTTATGTGTAGATGTTATATGCACAAGTAGAACACAAAGGAGTTGTGGGAGTGGGTATATACATATTGCTTGTCGTCACTAGTTGATTCTTGATTCAACGGCATTGTTGGATGAAGCAGCCCAGACCGACATTACGTGTACGCTTACGCGAGACTGGTTCTACTGATGTGCTTCGCACACAGGTGGCTAGTGGGTGTCTATTTCTCCAGGTTTAGTTGAATCGGATTCAATGAACAGGGTTTTTTATGAAGATCAAAAAGCAATCACTATATCACGTTGTGGTTTTTGATGCGTAGGTAAGAACGGTTCTTGCTCAGCCGGTAGCAGCCACGTAAAACTTGCAACAACAAAGCAGAGGACGTCTAACTTGTTTTTGCAGGGGATGTTGTGATGTGATATGGTCAAGACGTGATGAGATATAAATCATTGTATGAGATGATCATGTTTTGTTAAAGTTATCGGCAACTGGCAGAAGCCTTATGGTTGTCTCTTTATTGCATAAGATGCAAGCGCCATACAATTTCTTTACTTTATCGCTATGCGATAGCAATAGTTGCAAAAGCAATAGTTGGCGAGACGACCATATGATGACACGTTCATAGAGATCAAGATGATGGAGATCATCGTGTCATGCCCGTGACGATAGAGATCTTGACAGTACTTTGGAGATGGAGATCAAAGGCGCAAGATGATCATGGCCATATCATGTCACATATTTTGATTGCAAGTGAAGTTTATCCTTTATGCATCTTATTTTGCTTAGTTCGGCGGTAGCATTATAAGATGATCTCTCATTAAATTTCAAGGTATAAGTGTTCTCCCTGAGTATGCACCGTTGCGACAGTTCATCGTGCCGAGAAACCACGTGATGATCGGGTGTGATAAGCTCTCTGTTCACATACAACGGGTGCAAGCCAGTTTTGCACATGCAGAATACTCGGGTTAAACTTGACGAGCCTATCATATGCAGATATGGCCTCGGAACACTAGACACCGAAAGGTCGAGCGTGAATCATATAGTAGATATGATCAACATAGTGATGTTCACCATTGAAAACTACTCCATCTCACGTGATGATCGAACATGGTTTAGTTGATATGGATCACGTGATCACTTAGATGATTAGAGAGATGTCTATCTAAGTGGGAGTTCTTAAGTAATATGATTAATTGAACCTTAAATTTATCATGAACTTAGTCCTGATAGTATTTGCATATCTATGTTGTAGATCAATTTCTCGCGTATAGCTTCCCCGTTTTATTTATGATATGTTCCTAGAGAAAACTATGTTGAAAGATGTTAGTAGCAATGATGCGGACTAGCTCCATGATCCGAGGATTATCCTCATTGCTGCATGGAAGAATTATGTCCTTGATGCACCGCTAGGTGATGGACCTATTGTAGGAGCAGATACAGATGTTATGAATGTTTGGTAAAGCTCGGTATGATGACTACTTGATAGTTTAGTGCACCATGCTCTACAGCTTAGAACCGGGACTCCAAAAACATTTTGAACGCCACAGAGCATATAAGATGTTCTAAGAGTTTAAATTGGTATTTCATACTCATGCCCATGTCGATAGGTAGAAGACCTTTGACAGTACTTTGCCTACAAGATGGAGGAGAATAGCTCAATGAGTGAGCATGTGCTGAAAATGTCTACTACAATCACTTGAATCAAGTGGGAGTTAATCTTCCCGATAAGATAGTGATTGATAGAGTTCTCTAGTCACTATCACCAAGTTACTAGAACTTCATGATGAACTATAATATGCAAGGGATAATGGAAACGATTCCCAAAGCTCTTCGTGATGCTGAAATCGGCGAAGGTAGAAATCAAGAAAAAGCATCAAGTGTTGATGGTTGACAAGACCATTAGTTTCAAGTGAAAGGGTAAGGGAGAGAAAGGGAACTTCAAGAAGAATGGCAAGCAAGTTGCCACTCCCATGAAGAAGCCCAAAGCTAGACCCAAGCCTGAAACTGAGTGCTTCTACTGCAAAGGAAATGGTCACTCGAAGTGGAACTGCCCTAGATACTTGGCGGATAAGAAGGATGGCAAAGTGAACAAAGGTGTATTTGATATACATGTTATTGATGTGTATCTTACTAGCGTTTATAGCAAACCCCTCGGTATTTGATACTAGTTCAGTTGCTAAGAGTAGTAACTCGAAACGGGAGTTGCAAAATAAACAAAGACTAGTTGAGGACGAGGTGACGATGTGTGTTGGAAATGATTCCAAGGTTGATAAGATCACCATCGCACACTCCCTTTACCTTCGGGATTAGTGTTGAACCTAAAATAAATGTTATTTGGTGTTTGCGTTGAGCATAATATTATTGGATCATGTTTATTGCAATACGGTTATTCATTTAAGTCAAAGAATAATTGTTATTCTATTTACATGAATAAAACCTTTTGTGGTCATACACCCAAGGTGAATGGTTTTTGAATCTCGATCGTAGTGATACACATATTCATAATATTGAAGCCAAAAGATGCAAAGTTAATAATGATAGTGCAACCTATTTGTGGCACTGCCGTTTAGGTCATATGGGTGTAAAGCACATATAGAAACTCCATGCTGATGGACTTTTGGAATCACTTGATTATGAATCACTTGATGCTTGCAAACATGCCTCATGGGCAAGATGACTAAGACTCTGTTCTCCGGAACAATGGAGCGAGCAACTAACTTATTAGAAATAATACATACTGATGTATCCAATCCGATAAGTGTTGAGGCTCGCAACAGGTATCGTTATTTTCTGACCTTCACATATGATTTGAGCAGATATGGGTATATCTACTTAATGAAACATAAGTTTGAAACATTTGGAAAGTTCAAAGAATTTCAGAGTGAAGTGGAAAATCATTGTCGCAAGAAAATAAAGTTTCTACGATCTGATCGCCGAGGCGAATATTTGAGTTACGAGTTTGGTCTTCATTTGAAACAATGTGGAATAGTTTCGCAAATCACGCCACCTGGAACACCACAGCATAATGGTCTGTCTGAACATTGTAATCGTACTTTATTGGATATGGTGTGATCTATGATGTCTCTTACCGATTTACCACTATCGTTTTGGGGTTATGCATTAGAGACAACCGCATTCACGTTAAATAGGGCACCATCTAAGATGACACCGTATGAAATATGGTTTGGCAAGAAACCAAAGTTGTTATTTCTTCAAGTTTGGGGTTGCGATTCTTATCTGAAAAAAGTTTCAAACTGATAAGCTCGAACCCAAATCGGAAAAATGCGTCTTCATAGGATACCCAAAAGAAACTGTTGGGTACACCTTCTATCACAGATCCGAAAGGCAAGATCTTTGTTGCTAAGAGTGTATCCTTTTTAGAGAAGAAGTTTCTCTCGAAAGAAGTGACTTGGAGGAAAGTAGAACTTGATGAGGTAATTATACCTTCTCCCGAATTGGAAAGTAGTTCATCACATAAATCAGTTCCAGTGATTCCTACACTAATTAGTGAGGAAGCTAATGATGATGATCATGAAACTTCAGATCAAGTTACTACCGAACCTCATAGGTCAACCAGAGTACGGTCCGCACCAGGGTGGTACGGTAATCCTATTCTGGAAGTCATGTTACTAGACCATGACGAACCTACGAACTATGAGGAAGCGATGATGAGCCCAGATTCCGCAAAATGGCTTGAGGCCATGAAATTTGAGATGGGATCCATGTATGAGAACAAAGTATGGACTTTGATTGAGTTGCCCAATGATCGGCGAGTCATTGAGAATAAATGGATCTTCAAGAGGAAGACAAATGCTGATAGTAGTGTTACTATGTACAAAGCTCGAATTGTTGCAAAATGTTTTCGACAAGTTCAAGGTGTTGACTACTATGAGATTTTCTCACTCGTATCGATGCTTAAAAGTCTGTTTGAATCATGTTAGCAGTTGCCGCATTTTCCGAAATCTGGCAAATGGATGTCAAAACTGCATTCCTTAATGGATTTCTTAAAGAAGAGTTGTATATGATGCAACCAAAAGGTTTTGTCAATCCTAAAGGTGCTAATAAAGTGTGCAAGCTCCAGTGATCCATCTATGGACTGGTGCAAACATCTTGGAGTTGGAATATACGCTTTGATGAGTTGATCAAAGCATATAGTTTTATACAGACTTGCGGTGAAGCCTGTATTTACAAGAAAGTGAGTGGGAGCACTACAGCATTTCTGATAAGTATATATGTGTGAATGACATATTGTTAATCGGAAATAATGTAGAATTTTCTGGAAAGCATAGAGGAGTGTTTGAAAGGAGTTTTACAAAAGAAAGACCTCGGTGAAGCTACTTACATATTGAGCATCAAGATCTATAGAGATAGATCAAGACGCTTGATATATTTTTCACTGAGTACATACCTTGATAAGATTTTGAAGTAGTTTAAAATGGAACAGTCAAAGAAGGAGTTCTTGCCTGTGTTGCAAGGTGTAAAGTAGAGTAAAGATTGAAAACCCAACCACGGCAGAAAATAGAAAGAGAATGAAAAGTCATTCCCTATGCCTCAGTCACAGGTTCTATAAAGTATGCTATGCTGTGTACTAGACCTATTGTATACCTTAGCATGATTTTGTCAAGGGATTACAATAGTGATCTAGGAGTAGATCACTGGACAGCGGTCAAAATTATCCTTAGAGGACTAAGGAAATATTTCTCGGTTATGGAGGTGATAAAAGAGTTCGTCGTAAAGAGTTACGTCGATGCAAGCTTTTGACACCGATCTAGATGACTCTATGTCTCGATCTAGATACATATTGAAAGTGGTTGTAATTAGCTAGAGTAGCTCTCGGCAAAGCATTGTAGACATGGAAAATTTGCAAAATACATACAGCTCTAAATGTGGCAGACCCATTGACTAAATTTCTCTCACAAGAAAACATGATGACTCTTTGGGTGTTAATCACATAGCAATGTGAACTCAATTATTGACTCTAGTAAACCCTTTGGGTGTTAGTCACATGGAGATTTGAACTAATCACATAAAGATGTGAACTATTGATGTTAAATTACATGACAATGTGAACTAGATTATTGACTCTGGTGCAAGTGGGAGACTGAAGGAAATATGCCCTAGAGGCAATAATAAAGTTGTTATTTATATTTCCTTATATCATGATAAATTTTTATTATTCATGCTAGAATTGTATTAACTGGAAACTTAGTATATGTGTGAATACATAAACAAACGAAGTGTCATTAGTATGCCTCTACTTGACTAGCTCGTTAATCAAAGATGGTTAAGTTTCCTAGCCATGGACAAAGAGTTGTCATTTGATAAGCAGGATCACATCATTAGAGAATGATGTGATTAACTTGACCTATCCGTTAGCTTAGCACGATGATCGTCACAGTTTCATTACTACTGCTTTCTTCATGACTTATACATGTTCCTTAGACTATGAGATTATGCAACTCCCGAATACCGGAGGAACACCTTGTGTGCTACCAAATGTCACAACGTAACTGTGTGATTATAAATATGCTCTACAAGTGTCTCCGATGGTGTTTGTTGAGTTGGCATAGATCAAGATTAGGGTTTGTCACTCCGAGTATCGAAGAGGTATCTTTGGGCCCTCTCGGTAATGTACATCACAATAAGCCTTGCAAGCAATGTAGCTAATGAGTTAGTTACAGGATGTAACATTACGGAACGAGTAAAGAGAGTTGTCGGTAATGAGATTGAACTAGGTATTGAGATGCCGACGATCGAATCTCGAGCAAGTAACATACCGATGACAAAGGGAACAGCGTATGTTGTTATGCGGTTTGACCGATAAAGATCTTCATAGAATAGTAGGAGCCAATATGAGCATCCAGGTTCCACTATTGGTTATTGACCGGAGATGAGTCTCGGTCATGTCCACATAGTTCTCGAACCCGTAGGGTCCGCACGCTTAACGTTCTGTGACAATTTGTATTATGAGTTATGTGATTTGATGACTGAAGTTGGTTCGGAGTCCCGGATGAGACCGGGGACATGACGAGGAGTCCGGAAATGGTTGAGACGTAAAGATCGGGCATATACCGGAGTACTGGGGGGTTATCAGAACCCCCCCAGGGAGTTTAATGGGCCTTATGGGCCTTAGTGGAAAGAGAGGAGGGGCTGCCAGGACAGGCCACGCTCCCCCTCCCCCTCTGGTCCAAATTGGACTAGGAAGGGGGGCGCCCCCTTTCCTTCTCCCTCTTTCCTCCGTCCTTCTCCTACTCCTACTAGATGGAATGGGGGGAATCCTACTCCCGGTGGCAGTAGGACTCCCCATGGGGCGTGCCATAGGAGGGACGGCCCTCCCCTCCTCCACTCCTTTATATACGAGGGAGGGGGCACCCCATAGACACACAAGTTGATCATTGATCTTTTTGCCGTGTGCGGTGCCCCCCTCCACCATAATCCACCTCGGTAATATCGTAGCGGTTCTTAGGCGAAGCCCTGTTCCGGTAGCAACATCATCACTATCATCACGCCTTCATGCTGACGAAGCTCTCCCTCGAAGCTCTGATGTATAGTGAGTTTGTGGGATGTCACCAAGCCGAACGTGTGCAGATCAAGGAGGTGCTGCACTTTCGGCACTGGGATCGGTCGATCGTGAAGACGTACAACAACAACAACCGCATTGTCACAACGCTTCCTCTTACGGTCTACGAGGGTACATAGACGATACTCTCCCCTCTCATTGCTATGCATCACCATGATCTTGCGTGTGCGTAGGAAAATTTTGAAATTACCCTCATAGACCGTACCCTCATAGACTGTAATTTCAAAAAATCCTACGCACGCGCAAGATCATGGTGATGCATAGCAACTAGAGGGGAGAGTATCGTCTATGTACCCTCATAGCCCGTAAGCGGAAGCGTTATGACAATGTGGTTTATGTAGTCGTATGTCTTCATGATTGACCAATTTAGTACCAAAGATATGGCACCTCCGCGATCTGCACACGTTCGGCTCGATGACGTCCCGCGAACTCACGATCCAATAGAGCTTGGAGGGAGAGTTTCATTGGCATGATGGCATGATGACGGTGATGATGTTGCTACTAGAATAGGGCTTCGCCTAAGCACCGCTACGATATTAATGAGGTGGATTATGGTGGAGGGGGGCACCGCACACGGCTAAAAGATCAATGATCAACTCTTGTGTCCATGGGGTGCCCCCTCCCCCGTATATAAATGAGTGGAGGAGGGGAGGGGCCGACCCAGTATATGGCGCGCCCTAGGGGAGTCCTACTCCCACCGGGAGTAGGATTCCCCCCTTCCCTAGTTGGAGTAGGAGAGGGAGGGAAGGAGGAGTAGGAAAGAAGGAAAGGCCCCCCCAACCTATTCCAATTCGGTCTCCTGCCCAAGGGGGGCGCACCAGCCCCTTGTGGGCTGGTGTGCTTCCTTCTTATGGCCCATAAGGCCCATAACTTCTCCGGGGGGGGGGGTTCGGTAACCTCCCGGTACTCCGGAAAAATGCTCGAACCACTGAAGGAAATATGCCCTAGAGGCAATAATAAAGTTATTATTTATTTCCTTATATCATGATAAATGTTTATTATTCATGCTAGAATTGTATTAACCAGAAACATAATACTTGTGTGAATACATAGACAAACAAAGTGTCACTAGTATGCCTCTACTTGACTAGCTCGTTTATCAAAGATGGTTATGTTTCCTAACCATAGACATGAATTGTCATTTGACTAATGGGGTCACATCATTAGGAGAATGATGTGATTGACATGACCCATTCCATTAGCTTAGTGCCCGATCGTTTAGTTTATTGCTATTGCTTTCTTCATGACTTATACATGTTCCTATGACTATGAGATTATGCAACTCCCGATTATCGGAGGAACACTTTGTGTGCTACCAAATGTCACAACGTAACTGGGTGATTATAAAGGTGCTCTACAGGTGTCTCCAAAGGTACATGTTGGGTTGGCGTATTTCGAGATTAGGATTTGTCACTCCGATTGTCGGAGAGGTATCTCTGGGCCCTCTCGGTAATGCACATCACATAAGCCTTGCAAGCATTCAACTAATAAGTTAGATGCGGGATGATGTATTACGGAACGAGTAAAGAGACTTGCCGGTAACGAGATTGAACTAGGTATTGAGATACCGACGATCAAATCTCGGGAAAGTAACATACCGATGACAAAGGGAACAAACGTATGTTGTTATGCGGTCTGACCGATAAAGATCTTCGCGGAATATGTAGGAGCCAATATGAGCATCCAGGTTCCGCTATTGGTTATTGACCGGAGACGTGTCTCGGTCATGTCTACATTGTTCTCGAACCCATAGGGCCCGCATGCTTAACGTTACAATGACAGTTTCATTATGAGTTTATATATTTTGATGTACCGAAGGTTGTTCGGAGTCCCGGATGTGATCACGGACTTGACGAGGAGTCTCGAAATGGTCGGGACATAAAGATCGATATATTGGACGACTATATTTGGACACCGAAAAGGTTCCGGGTGAGATTGGGACAATACCAGATCACCGGGAGGTTATCGGAACCCCCCGGGAGGTATATGGGCCTTATTGGGCCTTAGTGGAAAGGAGGGAAAAGGAGAAAGGGAGGGGGCGCACCCCCAAGCCCAATCCAAATTGGGAGGGGGCCCGGCCCCCCTTTCCTTCCTCCCTCCTTCCTCTTCCTTCCCTCTCCTACTCCTAATAGGAAAAAGGGGAGTCCTACTCCCTGTGGGAGTTGGACTCCCCCTAGGGCGCGCCACCCTCCTTGGCCGGCCCCTCCTCTACTCCTTTATATACGGGGGCAGGGGGCACCCCATAGACACAACAATTGATCATTGATCTCTTAGCCGTGTGCGGTGCCCCCCTCCACCATAATCCTCAATAATATTATAGCGGTGCTTAGGCGAAGCCCTACGACGGTAAAACATCAAGATCGTCACCACGCCGTCGTGCTGACGAAACTCATCCCCGACACTTTGCTGGATCGGAGTCCGGGGATCGTCATCGAGCTGAACGTGTGCTAGAACTCGGAGGTGCCGTAGTTTCGGTGCTTGATCGGTCGGGCCATGAAGACATACGACTACATCAACCGCATTGTGCTAACGCTTCCGCTTCTGGTCTATGAGGGTACATAGACAACACTCTCCCCTCTCGTTGCTATGCATCAACATGATCTTGCGTGTGCGTAGGAATTTTTTTGAAATTACTACGTTCCCCTTCAGTGGTATCAGAGCCTAGGTTTTATGCGTTGATGTTGTGCACGAGTAGAACAAAAGTGAGTTGTGGGCGGTATAAGTCATACTGCTTACCAGCATGTCATACTTTGGTTCGGCGGTATTGTTGGATGAAGCGGCCCGGACCGACATTACGCGTACGCTTACGTGAGACTAGTTCTACCGACGTGCTTTGCACACAGGTGGCTGGCGGGTGTCAGTTTCTCCAACTTTAATTGAACCGAGTGTGGCTACGCCCGGTCCTTGCGAAGGTTAAAACAACACCAACTTGACAAACTATCGTTGTGGTTTTGATGCGTAGGTAAGAACGATTCTTGCTAAAGCCCGTAGCAGCCACGTAAAACTTGCAACAACAAAGTAGAGGACGTCTAACTTGTTTTTGCAGGGCATGTTGTGATGTGATATGGTCAAGACATGATGCTAAATTTTATTGTATGAGATGATCATGTTTTGTAACCGAGTTATCGACAACTGGCAGGAGCCATATGGTTGTCGCTTTATTGTATGCAATGCAATCGCGCTGTAATGCTTTACTTTATCACTAAGTGGTAGCGATAGTCGTGGAAGCATAAGACTGGCGAGACGACAACGATGCTATGATGGAGATCACGGTGTCGCGTCGGTGACAATGGTGATCATGACGATGCTTCGGAGATGGAGATCACAAGCACAAGATGATGATGGCCATATCATATCACTTATATTGATTGCATGTGATGTTTATCTTTTATGCATCTTATCTTGATTTGATTGATGGTAGCATTATAAGATGATCTCTCACTAAATTTCAAGATAAAAGTGTTCTCCCTGAGTATGCACCGTTGCCAAAGTTCGTCGTGCCCAGACACCACGTGATGATCGGGTGTGATAAGCTCTACGTCCATCTACAACGGGTGCAAGCCAGTTTTGCACACGCAGAATACTCAGGTTAAACTTGACGAGCCTAGCATATGCAGATATGGCCTTGGAACACTGAGACCGAAAGGTCGAGCGTGAATCATATAGTAGATATGATCAACATAGTGATGTTCACCATTGAAAACTACTCCATTTCACGTGATGATCGGTTATGGTTTAGTTGATTTGGATCACGTAATCACTAAGAAGATTAGAGGGATGTTTTCTAAGTGGGAGTTCTTAAATATGATTAATTGAACTTAAATTTATCATGAACTTAGTCCTGGTAGTATTAGCATATCTATGTTGTAGACCAATAGCTCGCGTTTAGCTCCCCTATTTTATTGTTGATATGTTCCTAGAGAAAACTAAGTTGAAAGATGTTAGTAGCAATGATGCGGATTGGATCCATGATCTGAGGTTTATCCTCATTTCTGCACAGAAGAATTATGTCTTTGATGCACCGCTAGGTGACAAACCTATTGCAGGAGCAGATGCCGATGTTATGAACATTTGGCTAGCTCAATATGATGACTACTTGATAGTTTAGTGCACCATGCTTAAACAGCTTAGAATCAGGACTTCAAAGACGTTTTGAACGTCATGGACCATATGAGATGTTCCAGGAGTTGAAGTTAATATTTCAAGAAAATACCCGAGTTGAGAGATATGAAGTCTCCAACAAGTTCTATAGCTAAAAGATGGAGGAGAATAGCTCAAGCAGTGAGCATGTGCTCAGATTGTCTGGGTACTACAATCGCTTGAATCAAGTGGGAGTTAATCTTCCAGATAAAATAGTGATTGAAAGAATTCTCTAGTCACCGTCACCAAGTTAGTAGAACTTCGTGATGAACTATAATATGCAAGGGATAATGGAAACAATTCCAAGCTCTTCGTGATGCTGAAATCAACGAAGGTAGAAATCAAGAAAAGCATCAAGTGTTGATGGTAAACAAAACCACTAGTTTCAAGTAAAGGGACAAAGGGAAGAAAGGGGAACTTCAAGAAGAATGGCAAGCAAGTTGCTGCTCAAGTGAAAAACCCAAGTCTGGACCTAAGCCTGAAACTGAGTGCTTCTACTTCAAAGGGACTGGTCACTGGAAGCGGAACTACCCCAAGTAATTGGCGGATAAGAAGGATGGCGAAGTGAACATAGGTATATTTGATATATATGTTATTGATGTGTACTTTACTAGTGTTTATAGCAACCCCTCAGTATTTGATACTAGTTCAGTTGCTAAGAGTGGTAACTCGAAACGGGAGTTGCAGAATGAACAGAGACTAGTTAAGGGTGAAGTGACGATGTGTGTTGGAAGTGGTTCCAAGATTGATATGATCATCATCGCACACTCCCTTTACTTTCGGGATTAGTGTTGAACCTAAATAAGTGTTATTTGGTGTTTGCGTTGACCATAAATATGATTTGATCATGTTTATTGCAATACGGTTATTCATTTAAGTAAGAGAATAAATTGTTGTTCTGTTTACATGAATAAAACCTTATATGGTTACACACCCAATGAAAATGGTTCGTTGGATCTCGATCGTAGTGATACACATATTCATAATATTGAAACCAAAAGATGCAAAGTTAATAATGATGGTGCAATTTATTTGTGGCACTACCGTTTAAGTCATATTGGTGTAAAGCGCATGAAGAAAATCCATGCTGATGGGCTTTTGGAATCACTTGATTATGAATCAGTTGATGCTTGCGAACAATGCCTCATGGGAAAGATGACTAAGACTCTGTTCTCCGGAACAATGGAGCGAGCAACAGATTTGTTGGAAATTATACATACTGATGTATGTGGTCCGATGAATATTGAGGCTTGTGGCAAGTATCATTATTTTCTGATCTTCACAGATGATTTGAGCAGATATGAGTATATCTACTTGATGAAACACAAGTCTGAAATATTTGAAAATTTCAAAGAATTTCAGAGTGAAGTGGAGAATCATCGTAACAAAAATAAAAGTTTCTACGATATGATCGCAGAAGTAAAATATTTGAGTTACGAGTTTGGCCTTCAGTTAAAACAATGTGAAATAGTTTCACTACTCACGCCACCTGGAACACCACCGTGTAATGGTGTGTCCGAACGTCATAACCATACTTTATTAGATATGGTGCGATTTATGATGTCTCTTACCGATCTACCACTATCGTTTTGGGGTTATGCATTAGAGATAGTTGCATTCACGTTAAATAGGGCACCATCTAAATCCGTTGAGACGACACCGTATGAACTATGGTTTGGCAAGAAACATAAGCTGTCGTTTCTTAAAGTTTGAGGTTGCAATGCTTATGTGAAAAAATTTCAACCTGATAAGCTCTAACCCAAATTGGAGAAGTGCGTCTTCATAGGATACCCAAAAGAAAATGTTGGGTACACCTTCTATCACAAATCCGAAAGCAATATATTCGTTGCTTTGAATGGATCCTTTCTATAAAAGGAGTTTCTCTCGAAAGAAGTGAGTGGGAGGAAAGTAGAACTTGATGAGGTAACTGTACCTGCTCCCTTATTGGAAAGTAGTTCATCACAGAAATCTGTTCCTGTGACTACTACACCGATTAGTAAGGAAGCTAATGATGATGATCATATAACTTTAGATCAAGTTACTACCAAACCTCGTAGGTAAACCAGAGTGAGATACGCACCAGAGTGGTACGGTAATCCTATTCTGGAGGTCATGTTACTTGACCATGACGAGCCTACGAACTATGAGGAAACGATGATGAGCCCAGATTCCGCGAAATGGCTTGAGGCCATGAAATTTGAGATGAGATCCATGTATGGACTTTGATTGACTTGCCCATTGATCGGTGAGCCATTGAGATTAAATGGATCTTCAAGAGGAAGACGGACGCTGATAGTAGTGTTACTATCTATAAAGCTAGAATTGTCGCAAAAAGCTTCTCGACAAGTTCAAGGTGTTGACTACGATGGGAGTTTCTCACTTGTATCTATGCTTAAGTCTGTCCGAATCATGTTAGCAATTGCCGCATTTTATGAAATCTGGCAAATGAATAAACAAAACTGCATTCCTTAATGGATTTATTAATGAAGAGTTGTATATGATGCAACCAGAAGGTTTTGTCAATCCTAAAGGTACTAACAAAATATGCAAGCTCCATGATCCATCTATGGACTGGTGCAAGCATCTCGGAGTTGGAATATACGCTTTGATAAGTTGATCAAAGCATATAGTTTTATACAGACGTGCGGTGAAGCCTGTATTTACAAGAAAGTGAGCGGGAGCACTACAACATTTCTGATAAGTATATGTGAATGACATATTGTTGATCGAAGATAATGTAGAATTATTCTGCAAAGCATAAAGGAATGTTGGAAAGGAGTTTTTCAAAGAAAGACCTCGGTGAAGCTGCTTACATATTGAGCATCAAGATCTATAGAGATAGATCAAGATGCTTGATAAGTTTTTCAATGAGTACATACATTGACAAGATTTTGAAGTAGTTCAAAATGGAACAATCAAAGAAGGAGTTCTTGCCTGTGTTACAAGGTGTGAAGTTGAGTAAGACTCAAAACCCGACCATGGCAGAAGATAGAGAGAGAATGAAAGTCATTCCCTATGCCTTAGCCATAGGTTCTATAAAGTATGCCATGCTGTGTACCAGACCTATTGTATACCCTGCCCTGAGTTTGACAAGGGAGTACAATAGTGATCTAGGAGTAGATCACTGGACATTGGTCAAAATTATCCTTAGTGGAATAAGGATGTGTTTCTCGATTATGGAGGTGACAAAAGGTTCGTCGTAAAGGGTTACATCGATGCAAATTTTGACACTTATCCAGATGACTCAAAAATATCAATCTGGATACATATTGAAAGTAGGAGCAATTAGCTAGAGTAGCTCCATGTAGAGCATTGTTGACATAGAAATTTGCAAAATACTTACGGATCCGCATGTGGTAGACCCGTTGACTAAACTTCTCTCATAAGCAAAACATGATCACACCTTAGTACTCTTTGGGCGTTAATCACATAGCGATGTGAACTAGATTATTGAATCTAGTAAACCCTTTGGGTGTTGGTCACATGATGATATGAACTATGGGTGTTAATCACATGGTGATGTGAACTATTGATGTTAAATCACATGGCGATGTGAACTAGATTATTCACTCTAGTGCAAGTGGGAGACTGAAGGAAATATGCCCTAGAGGCAATAATAAATTTATTATTTATTTCCTTATATCATGATAAATGTTTATTATTCATGCTAGAATTGTATTAACCGGAAACATAATACTTGTGTGAATACATAGACAAACAAAGTGTCACTAGTATGCCTCTACTTGACTAGCTCGTTAATCAAAGATGGTTATGTTTCCTAACCATAGACATGAGTTGTCATTTGACTAATGGGATCATATCATTAGGAGAATGATGTGATTGACATGACCCATTCCATTATCTTAGCACCCGATCATTTAGTTTGTTGCTATTGCTTTCTTCATGACTTATACATGTTCCTATGACTATGAGATTATGCAACTCCCGTTTACCGGAGGAACACTTTGTGTGCTACCAAACATCACAACGTAACTGGATGATTATAAAGGTGCTCTACAGGTGTCTCCAAAAGTACATGTTGGGTTGGCATATTTCGAGATTAGGATTTGTCACTCCAATTGTCGGAGAGGTATCTCTGGGCCCTCTCGGTAATGCACATCACATAAGCCTTGCAAGCATTGCAACTAATAAGTTAGCTGCGGGATGATGTATTACAGAACAAGTAAAGAGACTTGCCGTTAACGAGATTGAACTAGGTATTGAGATACCGACGATCAAATCTCGGGAAAGTAACATACCGATGACAAAGGGAACAAACGTATGTTGTTATGCGGTCTGACCGATAAAGATCTTCGTAGAATATGTAGGAGCCAATATGAGCATCCAGGTTCCGCTATTGGTTATTGACCGGAGACGTGTCTCGGTCATGTCTACATTGTTCTCGAACCCGTAGGGTCCACACGCTTAATGTTACGATGACGGTTTCATTATGAGTTTATATATATTGATGTACTGAAGGTTGTTCGGAGTCCCGGATGTGATCACGGACTTGACGAGGAGTCTCGAAATGGTCGAGACATAAAGATCGATATATTGGACTACTATATTTGGACACCGGAAAGGTTCCGGGTGAGATTGGGACAATACCGGATCACCGGGAGGTTATCGGAACCCCCCAGGAGGTATATGGGCCTTATTGGGCCTTAGTGGAAAGGAGGGAAAATGAGCAAGGGAGGGGGCTGTTGGAAATATGCCCTAGAGGCAATAATAAAAGTATTATTATTATATTTCCTTGTTCATGATAATTGTCTTTTATTCATGCTATAACTGTATTATCCGGAAATCGTAATACACGTGTGAATACATAGACCACAATATGTCCCTAGTGAGCCTCTAGTTGACTAGCTCGTTGTGATCAACAGATAGTCATGGTTTCCTGGCTATGGACATTGGATGTCGTTGATAACGGGATCACATCATTAGGAGAATGATGTGATGGACAAGACCCAATCCTAAGACTAGCACAATGTCAAGTATCTCTTCCTTTGACCATGAGATCGTGTAACTCCTGGATACCGTAGGAGTGCTTTGGGTGTATCAAACGTCACAACGTAACTGGGTGACTATAAAGGTGCACTACAGGTATCTCCGAAAGTATCTATTGTTTTATGCGGATCGAGACTGGGATTTGTCACTCCGTGTAAACGGAGAGGTATCTCTGGGCCCACTCGGTAGGACATCATCATATGCGCAATGTGACCAAGGAGTTGATCACGGGATGATGTGTTACGGAACGAGTAAAGTGACTTGCCGGTAACGAGATTGAATAAGGTATCGGTATACCGACGATCGAATCTCGGGCAAGTAAAATACCGCTAGACAAAGGGAATTGTATACGGGATCGATTGAGTCCTTGACATCGTGGTTCATCCGATGAGATCATCGTGGAACATGTGGGAGCCAACATGGGTATCCAGATCCCGCTGTTGGTTATTGACCGGAGAACGTCTCGCTCATGTCTGCATGTCTCTCGAACCCGTAGGGTCTACACACTTATGGTTCGATGACGCTAGGGTTATAAAGGAAGCTTGTATGTGGTTACCGAATGTTGTTCGGAGTCCCGGATGAGATCCCGGACGTCACGAGGAGTTCCGGAATGGTCCGGAGGTAAAGATTTATATATAGGAAGTCCTATTTCGGCCATCGGGACAAGTTTCGGGGTCATCGGTATTGTACCGGGACCACCGGAAGGGTCCCGGGGGTCCACCGGGTGGGGCCACCTATCCCGGAGGGTCCCATGGGCTGAAGTGGGAAGGGATCCAGCCCAAAGTGGGCTGGGGCGCCACTTCCCTCATGGCCCTTGCGCCTAGGGTCAAAGGGGAACCCTAAGGAAGAGTCCTAGGAGGGGAAGGCACCTCCTAGGTGCCTTGGGGGGGAGGGAATCCTCCCTTGGCCGCCGCCCCTTTCCCATCTAGGGCTGGCCGCACCCCTTGGGGGTGGGAAACCCTAAAGGGGGCGCAGCCCCCCCTTCCCCCTATATATAGTTGAGGATTGGGGCTGCCATACATATGAGTTCTCTCCCTCTTGGTGCAGCCCTGCCTCTCTCCCTCCTCCTCCTCTCCCATGGTGCTTGGCGAAGCCCTGTTGGATTGCCACGCTCCTCCACCACCACCACGCCGTTGTGCTGCTGTTGGATGGAGACTTCCTCAACCTCTCCCTCTCTCCTTGCTGGATCAAGGCGTGGGAGACGTCACCGGGCTGTACGTGTGTTGAACGCGGAGGTGCCGTGCGTTCGGCACATGATCATCGGTGATCTGAATCACGACGAGTACGACTCCATCAACCCCGTTCACTTGAACGCTTCCGCTTAGCGATCTACAAGGGTATGTAGATGCACTCCCCTTTCTACTCGTTGCTGGTCTCTCCATAGATAGATCTTGGTGTTACATAGGAATTTTTTTGAATTTATGCTACGTTCCCCAAAAGTGGCGTCATGAGCTAGGTCTATTGCGTAGATTCTTTGCACGAGTAGAACACAAAGTAGTTGTGGGCGTTGATGTTGTTCAATATGCTTACCGTTACTAGTCCAAT
The DNA here is from genome assembly GCF_018294505.1 of Triticum aestivum. Lineage (NCBI taxonomy): Eukaryota > Viridiplantae > Streptophyta > Magnoliopsida > Poales > Poaceae > Triticum > Triticum aestivum. The sequence continues at coordinate 600,217,881 of NC_057812.1, forward strand.
CTTGTTTCGACGGTATTGTGGGGTGAAGCGACCCGGACCGACCTTACACGTACTCTTACGTGAGACAGGTTCCACCGATTGACATGCACTTGGTGCATAAGGTGGCTAGCGGGTGCCAGTCTCTCCCACTTTAGTCGGAACGGATTCGATGAAAAGGGTCCTTATGAAGGGTAAATAGCAATTGGCATATCACGTTGTGGTTTTGCGTAGGTAAGAAACGTTCTTGCTAGAAACCCATAGCAGCCACGTAAAACATGCAAACAACAATTAGAGGACGTCTAACTTGTTTTTGCAGGGTATGCTTTGTGATTTGATATGGCCAAAAGGATGTGATGAATGATATATGTGATGTATGAGATTGATCATGTTCTTGTAATAGGATTCACGACTTGCATGCCGATGAGTATGACAACCGGCTGGCGCCATAGGAGTTGTCTTTATTTTTTGTATGACCTGCGTGTCATTGAAGAACGCCATGTAAACTACTTTACTTTATTGCTAAACGCGTTAGTTATAGAAGTAGAAGTAGTCGTTGGCGTGACAACTTCATGAAGACACGATGATGGAGATCATGATGATGGAGATCATGGTGTCAAGCCGGTGACAAGATGATCATGGAGCCCCGAAGATGAAGATCAAAGGAGCTATATGATATTGGCCATATCATGTCACTACTCTATTTGATTGCATGTGATGTTTATCATGTTTATGCATCTTGTTTACTTAGGACGATGGTAGTAAATAAGATGATCCCTTACAAAATTTCAAGAAGTGTTCTCCCCTAACTGTGCACCGTTGCTACAGTTCGTCGCTTCTAAGCACCACGTGATGATCGGGTGTGATGGATTCTTACGTTCACATACAACGGGTGTAAGACAGTTTTACACAGCGAAAACACTTAGGGTTAACTTGACGAGCCTAGCATGTGCAGACATGGCCTCGGAACACGGAGACCGAAAGGTCGAGCATGAGTCGTATAGTAGATACGATCAACATGAAGATGTTCACCGATGTTAACTAGTCCGTCTCATGTGATGATCGGACACGGGCTAGTTGACTCGGATCATGTGATCACTTAGATGACCAGAGGGATGTCTATATAAGTGGGAGTTCATAAGATGAATTTAATTATCTTGAACATAGTCAAAACACCCTTTGCAAATTATGTCGTAGCTCCCGCTATAGTTCTACTGTTTAGATATGTTCCTAGAGAAAATTATAGTTGAAAGTTGATAGTAGCGATTATGCGGACAGTAGAAAGCTTATGTCCTTAATGCACTGCTCAATGTGCTGAACCCCAAACGTCGTTTGTGGATGTTTCGAACATCGAACATACACGTTTTGATAACTACGTGATAGTTCAGTTAAACGGTTTAGAATTGAGGCACCAAAGATGTTTTTGAAACATCGCGAAACATATGAGATGTTTTGAGGGCTGAAATTGGGATTTCAGGCTCGTGCCCACGTCAAGAGGTATAAGACCTCCAACGATTTTCTTAGCCTGCAAACTAAGGGAGAAAAGCTCAATCGTTGAGCTTGTGCTCAGATTGTCTGAGTGCAACAATCACTTGAATCGAGTGGGAGTTTATCTTCCAGATGAGATAGTGATGTTTCCCCAAAGTCATTGCCACCAAGCTGCTAGAGCTTCGTGATGAACTATAACATATCAAGGATAGAGATGATGATCCTTGAGGTATTCGCGTTGTTTGACATCGCGAAAGTAGAAATCAAGAAGGAGCATCAATTGTTGATGGTTGATGAAACCACTAGTTTCAAGAAGGGCAAGGGAAAGAAGGGATGCTTCATGAAACGGCAAATCAGCTGCTGCACCAGTGAAGAAACCCGAGGTTGAACCCAAACCCGAGACTAAGTGCTTCTGTGATAAGGGGAACAACCACTGGAGCAGCATTACCCTAGATACTTGGTAGATGAGAAGGCTGGCAAGGTCGATAGAAGTATATTGGATATACATTATGTTAATGTGTACTTTACTAGTACTCCTAGTAGCACCAGGGTATTAGATACCGGTTCGGTTGCTAAGTATTAGTAACTCGAAATAAAAGCTGCGGAATAAACGGAGACTAGCTAAAGGTGAGCTGACGATATGTGTTGGAAGTGTTTCCAATGTTGATATGATCAAGCATCGCACGCTCCCTCTACCATCGAGATTTGGTGTTTGCGTTGAGCATAGACATGATTGGATTATGTCTATCGCAATACGGTTATTCATTTAAAGAGAATAATGGTTACTCTATTTATTTGAATAATACCTTCAATGGTCTTGCACCTAAAGGAATGGTTCATTGAATCTCGATTGTAGTGATACACATTTTCATGCCAAAAGATATAAGATAGTAATGATAGTACCACTTACTTGTGGCACTGCCATGTAAGTCATAATGGTATAAAACGCATGAAGAAGCTCCATGTTGATGGATCTTTGGACTCACTCGTTTTTGAAAAGTTTGAGACATGCGAACCATGTCTATTGGTGTATATGCATGAAGAAACTCCATGCAGATGGATCATTTGGACTCACTTGATTTTGAATCACTCGATATGCAAATCATACCACATGGGCAAGATGACTGAAAAGCCTCGTTTTCAGTAAGATGGAACAAGATAGCAACTTGTTGGAAGTAACACATTTTGATGTGTACAGTCCAATGAATGCTGAGGCATGCAGTGAATATCGTTATGTTCTTACTTCACAGATGATTCGAGTAGATGTTGAGAATATTTACTTGATGAAACACAAGTCTGAATTATTGAATGGTTCAAGTAATTTCAGAGTGAAGTAGAAGATCATTGTGACAAGAGGATATAATGTCTATGATATGATCATAGAGATGAATATCTGAGTTACGAGTTTTGGCACACAATTAAGACATTGTGGAAATTGTTTCGCAATTAATACCGCCTGGAACACCATAATGTGATGGTGTGTCCGAACATCATAGTTACACCCTATTGGATATGGTGCGTACCATGATGTCTCTTATCGAATTACCACTATCGTTCATGGGTTAGGCATTAGAGACAACCACATTCACTTTAAATAGGGCACCACGTAATTCCGTTGAGATGACACCGTATGAATTATGGTTTAGAGAAACCTAAGTTGTCGTTTCTTAAAGGTTTGGGGCTGCGACGCTTATGTGAAAAAGTTTCAGGATTAAGCTCGAACCCAAAGCGGATAAAATGCATCTTCATAGGAAACCCAAAACAGTTGGGTATACCTCCTAATTCAGATCCGAAAGCAATATGGATTGTTTCTTGAATCGGGTCCTTTCTCGAGGAAAAGTTTCTCTCGAAAGAATTGAGTGGGAGGATGGTGGAAACTTGATGAGGTTATTGAACCGTCACTTCAACAAGTGTGTAGCAGGGCACAGGAAGTTGTTCCTGTGGCACCTACACCAATTGAAGTGGAAGCTTATGATAGTGATCATGAAGTTTCGGATCAAGTCACTACCAAACCTCGTGGGATGACAAGGATGCGTACTACTTCAGAGTGGTATGTAATCCTGTCTTGGAAGTCATGTTGCTGGACAACAACGAACCTACGAGCTATGGAGAAGCGATGGTGGGCCCGGATTCCGATAAATGGCTCGAGGCCATAAAATCCGAGAATGGATCCATGGACTTTGGTGGACTTGCCCGATGATCGGCAAGCCATTAAGATAAATGGATTTTAAGAAGAAGACGGACGTGGATGGTAATGTCACCGTCTATGAGGCTCGACTTGTGGCGAAGAGTTTTTCACAAGTTCAAGGAGTTGACTACGATGAGATTTTCTCATCCGTAGCGATGCTTAAGTCCGTCGGAATCATGTTAGCATTAGCTGCATTTATGAAATCTGGCAGACGGATGTCAAAAGGAGTTTCCTTACCAGTTTTCGTAAGGAAAGGTTGTATGCAATACGATCAGAAAAGTTTTTCGATCCTAAGGATGCTAAAAGGTATGCTAGCTCCAGTGATCCTTCTAAGGACTGGAGTAAGCATCTCGGAGTTGGAATGTACGCTTTGATGAGATGATCAAAGATTTTGGATTTATACAAAGTTTATGAGAAACTTGTATTTCCAAAGAAGTGAGTGGGAGCACTATAGAATTTCTGATGAGTATATGTTGTTGACATATTGATGATCAGAGATGATGTAGAATTTCTAGAAAGCATATAGGGTTATTTGAAAGGTGTTTTTCAATAGAAAACCTGGATTAAGCTACTTGAACATTGAGCATCAAGATCTATAAGGATAGATCAAAATGCTTAATAATACTTTCAAATGAGCACATACCTTGACATGATCTTGAAGGTGTTCAAGATGGACCAGTCAAAGAAGGAGTTCTTGCCTGAGTTGTAAGGTACGAAGTTAAGACTTAAAGCTCGACCACGGCAGAATAGAGAGAAAGGACGAAGGTCGTCCCCTATGCTTAAGACGTAGGCTCTTCAGTATGCCATGCTGAGTACCGCACTTGAAGTGTGCCTTGCCATGAGTCAGTCAAGGGGTACAAGAGTGATCCAAGAATGGATCACAGGACAGCGGTCAAAGTTATCCTTAGAAATTAGTGGACTAAGGAATTTTTCTCGGTTATGGAGGTGGTAAAAGAGTTCGTCGTAAAGGGTTACGTCGATGCAAGCTTGACACCTATCCGGATAGCTCTGAGTAGAGATACCGGATACATATAATGGAGCAATAATTTAGAATAGCTCCAAGTAGAACATTTATTTGGAATAGCTCCAAATAGAGCGTGGTAGCTGCATCTAGGAGATGACATAGAGATTTGTAAAGCACACACGGATCTGAAAGGTTCAGACCCATTGACTAAAACCTCTCTCACAAGCAACATGATCAAACATAAAACTCATTGAGTGTTAATCACATAGTGATGTGAACTAGACTACTGACTCTAGTAAACTCTTGGGTATTAGTCACATGGCGATGTGACCTGTGAGTGTTAATCACATGGCGATGTGAACTAGATTATTGACTCTAGTGCAAGTGGGAGACTGTTGGAAATATGCCCTAGAGGCAATAATAAAAGTATTATTATTATATTTCCTTGTTCATGATAATTGTCTTTTATTCATGCTATAACTGTATTATCCGGAAATCATAATACACGTGTGAATACATAGACCACAATATGTCCCTAGTGAGCCTCTAGTTGACTAGCTCGTTGTGATCAACAGATAGTCATGGTTTCCTGGCTATGGACATTGGATGTCGTTGATAACGGGATCACATCATTAGGAGAATGATGTGATGGACAAGACCCAATCCTAAGACTAGCACAAAAGATCGTGTAGTTCATTTGCTAGAGCTTTGCCAATGTCAAGTATCTCTTCCTTTGACCATGAGATCGTGTAACTCCTGGATACCGTAGGAGTGCTTTGGGTGTATCAAACGTCACAACGTAACTGGGTGACTATAAAGGTGCACTACAGGTATCTCCGAAAGTATCTATTGTTTTATGCGGATCGAGATTGGGATTTGTCACTCCGTGTAAACGGATAGGTATCTCTGGGCCCACTCGGTAGGACATCATCATATGCGCAATGTGACCAAGGAGTTGATCACGGGATGATGTGTTACGGAACGAGTAAAGTGACTTGCCGGTAACGAGATTGAATAAGGTATCGGTATACCGACGATCGAATCTCGGGCAAGTAAAATACCGCTAGACAAAGGGAATTGTATACGGGATCGATTGAGTCCTTGACATCGTGGTTCATCCGATGAGATCATCGTGGAACATGTGGGAGCCAACATGGGTATCCAGATCCCGCTGTTGGTTATTGACCGGAGAACGTCTCGCTCATGTCTGCATGTCTCTCGAACCCGTAGGGTCTACACACTTAAGGTTCGATGACGCTAGGGTTATAAAGGAAGCTTGTATGTGGTTACCGAATGTTGTTCGGAGTCCCGGATGAGATCCCGGACGTCACGAGGAGTTCCGGAATGGTCCGGAGGTAAAGATTTATATATAGGAAGTCCTATTTCGGCCATCGGGACAAGTTTCGGGGTCATCGGTATTGTACCGGGACCACCGGAAGGGTCCCGGGGGTCCACCGGGTGGGGCCACCTATCCCGGAGGGTCCCATGGGCTGAAGTGGGAAGGGATCCAGCCCAAAGTGGGCTGGGGCGCCACTTCCCTCATGGCCCTTGCGCCTAGGGTCAAAGGGGAACCCTAAGGAAGAGTCCTAGGAGGGGAAGGCACCTCCTAGGTGCCTTGGGGGGGAGGGAATCCTCCCTTGGCCGCCGCCCCTTTCCCATCTAGGGCTGGCCGCACCCCTTGGGGGTGGGAAACCCTAAAGGGGGCGCAGCCCCCCCTTCCCCCTATATATAGTTGAGGATTGGGGCTGCCATACATATGAGTTCTCTCCCTCTTGGTGCAGCCCTGCCTCTCTCCCTCCTCCTCCTCTCCCATGGTGCTTGGCGAAGCCCTGTTGGATTGCCACGCTCCTCCACCACCACCACGCCGTTGTGCTGCTGTTGGATGGAGACTTCCTCAACCTCTCCCTCTCTCCTTGCTGGATCAAGGCGTGGGAGACGTCACCGGGCTGTACGTGTGTTGAACGCGGAGGTGCCGTGCGTTCGGCACATGATCATCGGTGATCTGAATCACGACGAGTACGACTCCATCAACCCCGTTCACTTGAACGCTTCCGCTTAGCGATCTACAAGGGTATGTAGATGCACTCCCCTTTCTACTCGTTGCTGGTCTCTCCATAGATAGATCTTGGTGTTACGTAGGAAATTTTTTGAATTTATGCTACGTTCCCTAACAGTGGCGTCATGAGCTAGGTCTATTGCGTAGATTCTTTGCACGAGTAGAACACAAAGTAGTTGTGGGCGTTGATGTTGTTCAATATGCTTACCGTTACTAGTCCAATCTTGTTTCGACGGTATTGTGGGATGAAGCGACCCGGACCGACCTTACACGTACTCTTACGTGAGACAGGTTCCACCGATTGACATGCACTTGGTGCATAAGGTGGCTAGCGGGTGCCAGTCTCTCCCACTTTAGTCGGAACGGATTCGATGAAAAGGGTCCTTATGAATGGTAAATAGCAATTGGCATATCACGTTGTGGTTTTGCGTAGGTAAGAAACGTTCTTTCTAGAAACCCATAGCAGCCACGTAAAACATGCAAACAACAATTAGAGGACGTCTAACTTGTTTTTGCAGGGTATGCTTTGTGATTTGATATGGCCAAAAGGATGTGATGAATGATATATGTGATGTATGAGATTGATCATGTTCTTGTAATAGGATTCACGACTTGCATGTCGATGAGTATGACAACCGGCAGGAGCCATAGGAGTTGTCTTTATTTTTTGTATGACCTGCGTGTCATTGAAGAACGCCATGTAAACTACTTTACTTTATTGCTAAACGCGTTAGTCATAGAAGTAGAAGTAGTCGTTGGCGTGACAACTTCATGAAGACACGATGATGGAGATCATGATGATGGAGATCATGGTGTCAAGCCGGTGACAAGATGATCATGGAGCCCCGAAGATGAAGATCAAAGGAGCTATATGATATTGGCCATATCATGTCACTACTCTATTTGATTGCATGTGATGTTTATCATGTTTATGCATCTTGTTTACTTAGGACGACGGTAGTAAATAAGATGATCCCTTACAAAATTTCAAGAAGTGTTCTCCCCTAACTATGCACCGTTGCTACAGTTCGTCGCTTCTAAGCACCACGTGATGATTGGGTGTGATGGATTCTTACGTTCACATACAACGGGTGTAAGACAGTTTTACACAGCGAAAACACTTAGGGTTAACTTGACGAGCCTAGCATGTGCAGACATGGCCTCGGAACACGGAGACCGAAAGGTCGAGCATGAGTCGTATAGTAGATACGATCAACATGAAGATGTTCACCGATGTTAACTAGTCCGTCTCACGTGATGATCGGACACGGGCTAGTTGACTCGGATCATGTGATCACTTAGATGACCAGAGGGATGTCTATATAATTGGGAGTTCATAAGATGAATTTAATTATCTTGAACATAGTCAAAACACCCTTTGCAAATTATGTCGTAGCTCCCGCTATAGTTCTACTATTTAGATATGTTCCTAGAGAAAATTATAGTTGAAAGTTGATAGTAGCGATTATGCGGACAGTAGAAAGCTTATGTCCTTAATGCACTGCTCAATGTGCTGAACCCCAAACGTCGTTTGTGGATGTTTCGAACATCGAACATACACGTTTTGATAACTACCTGATAGTTCAGTTAAACGGTTTAGAATTGAGGCACCAAAGATGTTTTTGAAACATCGCGAAACATATGAGATGTTTTGAGGGCTGAAATTGGGATTTCAGGCTCGTGCCCACGTCAAGAGGTATAAGACCTCCAACGATTTTCTTAGCCTGCAAACTAAGGGAGAAAAGCTCAATCGTTGAGCTTGTGCTCAGATTGTCTGAGTGCAACAATCACTTGAATCGAGTGGGAGTTTATCTTCCAGATGAGATAGTGATGTTTCCCCAAAGTCATTGCCACCAAGCTGCTAGAGCTTCGTGATGAACTATAACATATCAAGGATAGAGATGATGATCCTTGAGGTATTCGCGTTGTTTGACATCGCGAAAGTAGAAATCAAGAAGGAGCATCAATTGTTGATGGTTGATGAAACCACTAGTTTCAAGAAGGGCAAGGGAAAGAAGGGATGCTTCATGAAACGGCAAATCAGCTGCTGCACCAGTGAAGAAACCCGAGGTTGAACCCAAACCCGAGACTAAGTGCTTCTGTGATAAGGGGAACAACCACTGGAGCAGCATTACCCTAGATACTTGGTAGATGAGAAGGCTGGCAAGGTCGATAGAAGTATATTGGATATACATTATGTTAATGTGTACTTTACTAGTACTCCTAGTAGCACCAGGGTATTAGATACCGGTTCGGTTGCTAAGTATTAGTAACTCGAAATAAAAGCTGCGGAATAAACGGAGACTAGCTAAAGGTGAGCTGACGATATGTGTTGGAAGTGTTTCCAATGTTGATATGATCAAGCATCGCACGCTCCCTCTACCATCGAGATTTGGTGTTTGCGTTGAGCATAGACATGATTGGATTATGTCTATCGCAATACGGTTATTCATTTAAAGAGAATAATGGTTACTCTATTTATTTGAATAATACCTTCAATGGTCTTGCACCTAAAGGAATGGTTCATTGAATCTCGATCGTAGTGATACACATTTTCATGCCAAAAGATATAAGATAGTAATGATAGTACCACTTACTTGTGGCACTGCCATGTAAGTCATAATGGTATAAAACGCATGAAGAAGCTCCATGTTGATGGATCTTTGGACTCACTCGTTTTTGAAAAGTTTGAGACATGCGAACCATGTCTATTGGTGTATATGCATGAAGAAACTCCATGCAGATGGATCATTTGGACTCACTTGATTTTGAATCACTCGATATGCAAATCATACCACATGGGCAAGATGACTGAAAAGCCTCGTTTTCAGTAAGATGGAACAAGATAGCAACTTGTTGGAAGTAACACATTTTGATGTGTACAGTCCAATGAATGCTGAGGCATGCAGTGAATATCGTTATGTTCTTACTTCACAGATGATTCGAGTAGATGTTGAGAATATTTACTTGATGAAACACAAGTCTGAATTATTGAATGGTTCAAGTAATTTCAGAGTGAAGTAGAAGATCATTGTGACAAGAGGATATAATGTCTATGATATGATCATAGAGATGAATATCTGAGTTACGAGTTTTGGCACACAATTAAGACATTGTGGAAATTGTTTCGCAATTAATACCGCCTGGAACACCATAATGTGATGGTGTGTCCGAACATCCTAGGTGCCTTGGGGGGGAGGGAATCCTCCCTTGGCCGTCGCCCCTTTCCCATCTAGGGCTGGCCGCACCCCTTGGGGGTGGGAAACCCTAAAGGGGGCGCAGCCCCCCCTTCCCCCTATATATAGTTGAGGATTGGGGCTGCCATACATGTGAGTTCTCTCCCTCTTGGTGCAGCCCTGCCTCTCTCCCTCCTCCTCCTCTCCCATGGTGCTTGGCGAAGCCCTGTTGGATTGCCACGCTCCTCCACCACCACCACGCCGTTGTGCTGCTGTTGGATGGAGACTTCCTCAACCTCTCCCTCTCTCCTTGCTGGATCAAGGCGTGGGAGACGTCACCGGGCTGTACGTGTGTTGAACGCGGAGGTGCCGTGTGTTCGGCACTTGATCATCGGTGATCTGAATCATGACGATTACGACTCCATCAACCCCGTTCACTTGAACGCTTCCGCTTAGCGATCTACAAGGGTATGTAGATGCACTCCCCTTTCTACTCGTTGCTGGTCTCTCCATAGATAGATCTTGGTGTTACGTAGGAAATTTTTTGAATTTATGCTACGTTCCCCAACAGGGGCGCGCCCCCCAAGCCGAATCCGAATTGGGAGGGGGGCCGGCCCCCCTTTCCTTCCTCCCTCCTTCCTCTTCCTTCCCTCTCCTACTCCTAATAGGAAAAAGGGGAGTCCTACGCCCTGTGGGAGTTGGACTCCCCCCTAGGGCGCGCCACCCTCCTTGGCCGGCCCCCTCCTCCACTCCTTTATATACGGGGGCAGGGGGCACCCCATAGACACAATAATTGATCATTGATCTCTTAGCCATGTGCGATGCCCCCCTCCACCATAATCCTTGATAATATTATAGCGGTGCTTAGGCGAAGCCCTGCAACGGTAAAACATCAAGATCGTCACCACGTCGTCGTGCTGACGAAACTCATCCCCGGCACTTTGCTGGATCGGAGTCTGGGGATCGTCATCGAGCTGAACGTGTGCTAGAACTCGGAGGTGTCGTAGTTTCGGTGCTTGATCGGTCGGGCCGTGAAGACGTACGACTACATCAACCGTGTTGTGCTAACGCTTCCACTTCCGGTCTACGAGGGTACGTAGACAACACTCTCCCCTCTCGTTGCTATGCATCACCATGATCTTGTGTGTGCGTAGGAATTTTTTTGAAATTACTACGTTCCCCTTCAACCACTCAGAACCATTCCGATGTCCAAACATAGGCTTCCAATATATCGATCTTTATGTCTTGACCATTTCGAGACTCCTCGTCATGCCTGTGTTCACATCCGGGACTCCGAACAACATTTGGTTCATCAAAACACATAAACTCATAATACCGATCATGACCAAACGTTAAGCGTGCGGACCCTACGGGTTCGAGAACTATGTAGACATGACCGAGACATGTCTCTGGTCAATAACCAATAGCGGAACCTGGATGTTCATATTGGGTCCCACATATTCTAAGAAGATCTTTATCAGTCAAACCGCATAACAACATACGTTGTTCCCTTTGTCATCGGTATGTTACTTGCCCAAGATTCGATCATCGGTATCTCAATACCTAGTTCAATCTCATTACCAGCAAGCCTCTTTATTCATTCCGTAATGCATCATCCCGCAACTAACTCATTAGTCAGAATGCTTGGAAGGCTTATATTGATGTGCATTACCGAGAGGGTGCAGAGATACCTCTCCGATACTCGGAGTGACAAATCCTAATCTCGATCTATGCCAACTAAACAAACACCATTGGAGACACCTGTAGAGAACCATTATAATCACCCAGTTATGTTGTGACGTTTGGTAAGACACAAAGTGTTCCTCCGGTATTCGGGAGTTGCATGATCTCATAGTCATAGGAACATGTATAAGTTATGGAGAAAGCAATAGCAACAAACTAATCGATCATCGTGCTAAGCTAACGGATGGGTCAAGTCAATCACATCATTCTCTAATGATGTGATCCCGTTAATCAAATGACAACTCATGTCTATGGCTAGGATACTTAACCATCTTTGATTCAACGAGCTAGTCAAGTAGAGGCATACTAGTGAATAATAAACATTTATCATGATATAAGTTTCCGATTAATAGAATTCTAGCATGAATAATAAACATTTATCATGATATAAGGAAATAAATAATAACTTTATTATTGCCTCTAGGGCATATTTCCTTTAGTCTCCCACTTGCACTAGAGTCAATATTCTAGCTCACATCGTCATGTGATTTAACATCAATAGTTCACATCTTTATGTGGTTAGTTCACATCTCCATGTGACTAACACCCAAAGGGTTTACTAGAGTCAATAATCTAGTTCACATCACTATGTGATTAACACCCAAATAGTGATCATGTTTTGCTTGTGAGAGAAATTTAGTCAACGGGTCTGCCACATTCAGAGCCGTATGTATTTTCCAAATTTTATGTGTCTACAATGCTTTGCACAGAGCTACTCTAGCTAATTGCTCCCACTTCCAATAGGTATCTAGATGGAGATTTAGAGTCATCTAGATCGGTGTCAAAAGTTTGCATCGACGTAACTCATTACGATGAGCTCTTTTATCACCTCCATAACCGGGAAATATTTCCTTAGTCCTCTAAGGATAATTTTGACCGCTGTCCAGTGATCTACTCCTAGATTACTATTGTACTCCCTTGCCAAAATCATGATAAGGTATACAATAGGTCTGGTACACATCATAACATACTTTACAGAAACTATGACTGAGGCATAGGGAATGACTTTTCATTCTCTATCTATTTTCTATCGTGGTCGGGTTTTGAGACTTTACTCGACATTACACCTTGCAACACAGGCAATAACTCCTTCTTTGATTGTTCCATTTTGAACTACTTCAAAATCTTGTCAAGGTATGTACTCATTGAAAATATATCAAGCGTCTTGATCTATCTCTATAGATCTTGATGCTCAATATGTAAGTAGCTTCACCGAGGTCTTTCTTTCAAAAACTCCTTTCAAACACTCCTTTATGCTTTCTAGAAAATTCTACATTATTTCCGATCAACAATATGTCATTCACATATACTTATTAGAAATGCAGTAGTGTGATGTCTACTACACAATCTTCTTCTTGTAGACATTGTTGGGCCTCCAAGTGCAGAGGCTTGTAGGACAGTAACAAATTTCCCTCAAGTGGATGACCTAAGGTTTATCAATCCATGGGAGGCGTAGGATGAATATGGTCTCTCTCAAGCAACCTTGCAACCAAATAACAAAGAGTCTCTTGTGACCTCAACACACCCAATACAATGGTAAATTGTATAGGTGCACTAGTTCGGCGAAGAGATGGTGATACAAGTGCAATATGGATGGTAGTTAAAGGTTTTTGTAATCTGAAAATATAAAAACAGCAAGGTAGCAAGTGGTAAAAGTGAGCACAAACGGTATTGCAATGCTAGGAAACAAGGCCTAGGGTTCATACTTTCACTAGTGTAAGTCCTCTCAACAATAATAACATAATGGGATCATATAACTATCCCTCAACATGCAACAAAGAGTCACTCCAAAGTCACTAATATCCGAGAACAAACAAAGAGATTATGGTAGGGTACGAAACCACCTCAAAGTTATCCTTTCTGATCAACCTATCATAGAGTTCGTACTAGAATAACACCTTAAGACACAAATCAACCAAAACCCTAATGTCACCTAGATACTCCAATGTCACCTCAAGTATCCGTGGGTATGATTATATCATATGCATCACACAATCTGAGATTCATCTATTCAACCAACACAAAGAACTTCAAAGAGTGCCCCAAAGTTTCTACCGGAGAGTCAAGAGGAAAACGTGTGCCAACCCCTATGCATAAGTTCACGAGGTCACGGAAGTCGCAAGTTGATCACCAAAACATACATCAAGTGGATCACGTGATATCCCATTGTCACCACAGATAAGAACATGCAAGACATACATCAAGTGTTCTCAAATCCTTAAAGACTCAATCCGATAAGATAACTTCAAAGGGAAAACTCAATTCATCACAAGAGAGTAGAGGGGGAGAAACATCATAAGATCCAACTATAATAGCAAAGCTCGCGATACATCAAGATAGTTCCGAATTAAGAACACGAGAGAGAGAGATCAAACACATAGCTACTGGTACATACCCTCAGCCCCGAGGGTGAACTACTCCCTCCTCGTCATGGAGAGCGCCGGGATGATGAAGATGGCCACCGGAGAGGGATTCCCCCCTCCGATAGGGTGCCGAAATGGGTCTAGATTTGTTTTCGGTGGCTACGGAGGCATCTGGCGGCGGAACTCCCGATCTAGGTTTCTTTCTGTAAGTTTTGGGTTATATAAGAGGTGTTGGAGTCGGGAACAAGTCAGGGGGGTCTCCGGGCTGTCCACGAGGTAGGGAGGCGCGCCTAGGGGGTGGGCGCACCCCCACCCTCATGGGCAGCCTGGGACTCTTCTGGCCCAACTCTTTTGCTCCATGTCCTTCTTCTGGTCCAAAAATAAGTTCTGTGAAGTTTCAGGTCAATTGGACTCCGTTTGGTTTTCCTTTTCTGCGAAACTCAAAAACAAGGAAAAAACAAAAACTGGCACTGGGCTCTAGGTTAATAGTTATTTCCAAAAAATCATATAAAATAGCATATAAATGCATATAAAATATCCAAGGTTGATAATATAATAGCATGGAACAATAAAAAATTATAGATACGTTGGAGACGTATCAAGCATCCCCAAGCTTATTCCTGCTCGTCCTCGAGTAGGTAAACTATAAAAACAGAATTTTTGATGTGGAATGCTACCTAAGATATTTATCAATGTAGTCTTCTTTATTATGGCAAGAATATTCAGATCCATAAGATTCAAGACGAAAGTTTAATATTGACATAAAAATAATAATACTTCAAGCATACTAACTAAGCAATTATGTCTTGTCAAAATAACATAGCCAAAGAAAGCTCATCCCTACAAAATCATATAGTTTGGCTATGCTTCATCTTCGTCACACAAAAATGCTCTCATCATGCACAACCCCGATGACAAGCCAAGCAATTGTTTCGTACTTTAGTAATCTCAAAAAAAAAATTCAACTTTCACGCAATACATGAGCATGAGCCACGGACATAGCACTACGGGTGGAATAGAATATAATCATGGGGGTTGTGTGAAGAAGACAAAAAAGGAGAAAGTCTCACATTAACGCGGCTAATCAACATGCTATGGAGATTCCCATCAATTGATGTCAATGCGAGGAGTAGGGATTTCCATGCAACGGATGCACTAGAGCTATAAATGTATGAAAGCTCAACAAAAGAAACTAAGTGGGTGTGCATCCAACTTGCTTGCTCACGAAGACCTAGGGCATTTGAGGAAGCCCATTGTTGGAATATACAAGCCAAGTTCTATAATGAAAAATTGCCACTAGTATATGAAAGTGACAATATAAGAGACTCTCTATCATGAAGATCATGGTGCTACTATGAAGCACAAATGTGGAAAGAGGATAGTAGCATTGCCCCTTTTATTTTACTAGCACATATGCCCGTGCGTTGCAACGGTAGAGAAATTATTGTGCCCACTGTACATGGAAACGACCATCATCATGGTATAATAAAATTTGAAAGTGACACCTAAATATGTTTGTACATTGCAGCGGGAGAAAAACTAACCTCACTCTCCCATCCCAGTAAGCAAATGATGATTTAAGCCTAAACACGGCCTAAAACATAAGCGATGATTTGATTTATGATACACATCAATTATTCCCGGATGAATAAAAATTGGGTGCTTTCAACAATCAGTACCATAGAAAAGCCAACCTTGATTGATCAATGTGAGCTTGCACGGGTAGTTGTTCAGTTACTCCTTTGCATATACCAAGATATGCAAATTACCACAAGTAAGTGTCAGTTTTCCTGAAAGCACGATGAAATGAATAATATGATTTTGGTCTTGAAGATGACCAAAAAAAAGTAATTCTCCTTGAAGATGAACAAAGAAAGGTAACATGCATGCCAATCTGCGTTGCACTGAGAGGATCCCAATCCTTGCAAACTATTTCTCTAGCACGCTTCGAGTTATGCAAAATGCATATCATGTCAGATAGAAATACATGCCTGCGAAAAAACAAAATTGAAGGAATATGAAAATACCTCATTTTCTCCTCCTTGTATAACAGTTATTTATTGCGAGTCAGTTAAGCTATGAAACCTGATGCATGGACGCTCAGCTAGGAAGAGCAGAAAAGAAAAAAAATCAAGCAGCTATTAATAAAATACTAACTTGACTCATTGAAGCTAGGGTTGTGCACCTATTAGTTGAATCACGTGCAACTTCTCAGGGAGCAATTAATCCAGCCATGTAGTCACCGCCGGATCGATCCACCAGCCTGCTAAACATGTACTCATGTGTTTAGCTGGGAAAGAATCAAGGTAGCCGGCACCCTGCAGCTCGTAGCTAGTTTGGACTCCCATGTATATATTTTTGGGTCAGGCTACGACGTGTGGCCGGCCACTTTGCTTTTGTTTCAATTAAGTTTCCTTTAAAGGTATGTCCTGGTTTTGTTCGTATTGTCTCAGTTTTTTTTTGTTTGCATGTATGTTTGTGAAACGGACAAAAAAATAGTGCACGTAAAATACTCAAAACGGGATGAAAGAAAGCGAAACCAAACCAAGAATATCTATTCCCTTTAATAGTAGGTATAGATTTTTTTTATTTGGCCTTTCTTTTTTTATTTGGCCTTTCCTTTTTCTCTATTTTTATTTGGCCTTTCCTTGTTTTTGGCCTTTCTCTTTTTTATGGGACAATGCTCTATTAATGATGATCAACACACTTCTATTTATTTACAACTCAAAGATTACAACTCGATACTAGAACAAAGTATGACTCTATATGAATGCCTCCGACGGTGTACCAGGATGGGCAATGAATCAAGAGTGAAATGTATGATAAATTATACATGGTGGCTTTGCCATAAATATGATCAACTACATGATCATGCAAGGAAATATGACAATGATGATGTGTGTCATGATGAACGGAACGGTGGAAAGTTGCATGGAAATATATCTCGGAATGGCTATGGAAATGCCATAATAGGTAGGTATGGTGGCTGTTTTGAGGAAGATATAAGGAGGTTTATGTGTGACAGAGCGTATCATATCATGGGGTTTGGATGCACTGACGAAGTTTGCACCAACCCTCGAGGTGAGAAAGGGCAATGCATGGTACCGAAGATGCTAGCAATGATGGAAGGGTGAGAGTGTGTATAATCCATGGACTCAACATTAGTCATAAAGAACTCACATACTTATTGCAAAAATCTACAAGTCATAAAAAACCAAGCACTACACGCATGCTCCTAGGGGATAGATTGGTAGGAAAAGACCATTTCTCGTCCCCGACCGCCACTCATAAGGAAGGCAATCAAGGAAACACCTCATGCTTCAAATTTGTCACACAACGGTTACTATACATGCATGCTACGGGACTTGCAAACCTCAACACAAGTATTTCTCAATTCACAATTACTCAACTAGCACGACTCTAATATCACCATCTTTATATCTCAAAAGAATTATCAAGTATCAAACTTCTCATAGTATTCAATGCACTCTATATGAAAGTTTTTGTTATACCCATCTTGGATGCCTATCATATTAGGACTAGTTTCATAACCAAAGAAAATTACCATGCTGTTCTAAAAGACTCTCAAAATAATATAAGTGAAGCACGAGAGTTCAACAATTTATTCAAAATAAAACTACCACCATGCTCTAAAAAGATATAAGTGAAGTACTAGAGCAAACGACAAACTACTCCAAAAGATATAAGTGAAGATCAATGATTAGTAGAATAATTATGCAACTATTGAAGACTCTCTAACATTTAATAATTTCAGATCTTGGTATTTTATTCAAATAGCAAGCAAAACAAAATAAAATAAAATGATGCTCCAAGCAAAACACATATCATGTGGTGAATAAAAATATAGCTCCAAGTAAAGTTACCGATGAACAAAGACGAAAGAGAGGATGCCATCCGGGGCATCCCCAAGCTTAGGCTCTTGGTTTTCCTTGAATATTACCTTGGGGTTCCTTGGGCATCCCCAATATTAGGCTCTTGCCACTCCTTATTCCGTAGTCCATCGAATCTTTACCCAAAACTTGAAAACTTCACAACACAAAACTTATCAGAAAACTCGTAAGCTCCGTTAGTATAAGAAAATAAATCACCACCTAGGTACTGTTGTGAACTCATTCTAAATTCATATTTGCGTAATATCTACTGTATTCCAACTTCTCTATGGTTCATACCCTCCGATACTACTCATAGATTCATCAAAATAAGCAAACAACACATAGAAAACAGAATATGTCAAAACAGAACAGTTTGTAGTAATCTGTATCAAACGTATACTTCCGTTACTACAAAAATTCTGAAATAAATTTTTGGACCTGAGGAATTCCTCTATTAATCATCTGCAAAAAGAATCAACCTAATCGAACACTCCAGTAAAAAATGGCAGCAAAACTCATGAGCGCAGAAGTTTCTGGTTTTTACAGCAAGATCGCAAAGACTTCACCCAAGTCTTCCCAAAGGTTCTACTTGGCACAAACACTAATTAAAACATAAATCCACATCTAAACATAGTATAGATGAATTATTTATTACTAATTAGTAACAAAAAGCAAGGAACAAAAATAAAAATTGGGTTGCCTCCCAACAAGCGCTATCGTTTAACGCCCCTAGCTAGGCATGATGATTTCAATGATGCTCACATAAAACATAAGAATTGAAACATAAAGAGAGCATCATGAAGAATATGACTAGCACATTTAAGTCCAACCCACTTCCTATGCATAGGGATTTTGTGAGCAAACAACTTGTGGGAACAAGAATCAACTTGCATAGGAAAGCAAAACAAGCATAACTTCAAGATTTTAAGCACATAGAGACGAAACTTGATATTATTGCAATTCCTACAAGCATATATTCCTCCCTCATAATAATTTTCAGAAGCATCATGAATTAATAAACAATATAACTATCACATAAAGCATTCTTTTCGTGATGTACAAGCATAGAAATTTTATTACTCTCCACATAAGCAAAATTCTTCTAATTCCGAATAGTGAGAGTATCATAAGAAACTCGAATACTATAAATTGTTCCCACACTGAAAGAATAAAATTCAGAAAAAGGGTAATCATAATCATGACAAGTTTTATCATCACTACTTTTTATAGCATAAGTATCATCACAATAATCATCACAAGTAGCAACTCTATTCTCATCATAATCAATTGAAACCTCTTCCAAGATAGTGGAATCATTACTAAATAAAGTCATGACCTCTCCAAATCCACTTTTATAATTATCACAATAAGATTCAACATCCTCCAAAATAGTGGGATCATTACTTCCTAAAGTTGACACTCTTATGAACCCACTTTCATCAATATAATCATCATAAATAGGAGGCATGCTATCATCATAGTAAATTTGCTCATCAAAACTTGGGAGACTAAAAATATCATCTTCATTAATCATAGCATCCCCAAGCTTGGGACAAACATTAATTGCAGAAAATACATTCTCAAACATGTCATTCTCATCAAACATGACATCCACAAGCTTGGGCCTTTTCACATCATAAGCGTAATCACTCTCATCAATAATAGCATGGATAGTACCAATAGTATGGCAATTATCATCATCGCAATGAGTAATAGGAGCAACATCACTTGGGAGGGATACCTTTTTACCTTTTCTTCTACGTCTAGTGTTTTGCTTCTTTGCATCATGTGTGGGTTTAACCCTCTTTTTGGAGCTCCTTATTAATGAGATTAGTTGGATAGAAAGCTCTTCCTTGTTACCTGATTCATCTTAAGAAATAATAGGACCCTTTCATTAGTATTCTCTTCATCTTTTATTTGTTTTCTTGCCTTTATGTAACTGGCAATATAAGGATTTTCAATGCAATTCACTGCGCAATACATATAAATTTCCTCTAGATCAAAATCAAGAACTTTATTAAGGGCAAATTCTAGAATATCCTTAGTTATACGTTTCATTTCTTCATAACCCAGAAGCAAACCTAGTTCATTGTGATGCGCAAGGGAAATCAAGTCATCACAATTTTTGGACATGATTCTATCAGGAAACAATTTGCATTGGATATTTAAATGACCATGTTCATTGCAAAGTTCACAAGGATGGCTAAGAAAATATAAATTTTCAGCACAAACATCTAGCCTTTCTTGCAAACATTTAGTTTCTAAATACGTATGCCTCTTGCAAAATCTATCTTCCCTATTTGGTGTGTACTTGCAAACTCTATGCACTCCACAAAAACTCATTGCAATATGTATGCTTATAAGAGACATTTTCATCATGACTAGTGCAATCATCATTAATACCATGGATATTCCAGGAATTCATACAAACAACATTGCAATCATGCTCATCATTCAAATAATTAGTGCCAAACATTCTAATGCATTCTTCTTCTAACACTTTGGCACAATTATCGGAATCCTTATTCTCATGAAAGACATTAAAAAGATGAAGCATATGAGGTACCCTCAATTCCATTTTTTGTAATTTTCTTTTATAGACTAAATTAGTGATAAAACAAGAAACAAAAAGATTTGATTGCAAGATCTAAAGATATACCTTAAAGCTAACCTCCCCGGCAACGGCGCTAGAAAAGATCTTGATGTCTACTACACAACCTTCTTCTTGTAGACGTTGTTGGGCCTCCAAGTGCAGAGGTTTGTAGGACAGTAGCAAATTTCCCTCAAGTGGATGACCTAAGGTTTATCAATCCGTGGGAGGCATAGGATGAAGATGGTCTCTCTCAAGCAACCCCGCAACCAAATAACAAAGAGTCTCTTGTGTCCACAAGACAACCAATACAATGGTAAATTGTATAGGTGCACTAGTTCGGCGAAGAGATGGTGATACAAGTGCAATATGGATGGTAGATAAAGGTTTTTGTAATCTCAAAATATAAAAACAACAAGGTAGCAAGTGCTAAAAGTGAGCACAAACAGCATTGCAATTCTAGGAAACAAGGCCTAGGGTTCATACCTTCACTAGTGCAAGTCCTCTCAACAATAATAACATAATTGGATCATATAACTATCCCTCAACATGAAACAAAGAGTCACTCCAAAGTCACTAATATCGGAGAACAAATGAAGAGATTATGGTAGGGTATGAAACCACCAAAAATTATCCTTTCTGATCAATATATCATAGCGTTCGTACTCGAATAACACCTTAAGACACAAATCAACCAAAACCCTAATGGCACCTAGATACTCCAATGTCACCTCAAGTATCCGTGGGTATGATTATACAATATGCATCACACAATCTCAGATTCATCTATTCAACCAACACTAAGAACTTCAAAGAGTGCCCCAAAGTTTCTACCGGTGAGTCAAGACGAAAACATGTGCCAACCCTTATGCATAAGTTCACGAGGTCACAGAACTCGCAAGTTGATCACCAAAACATACGTCAAGTGGATCACGTGATATCCCATTGTCACGACAGATAAGCACATACAAGACATACATCAAGTATTCTCAAATACATAAAGACTTAATCTGATAAGATAACTTCAAAGGGAGAACTCAATTCATCACAAGAGAGTAGACGGGGAGAAACATCATAAGATCCAACTATAATTACAAAGCTCATGATACATCAAGATCATTCCAAATCAAGAACACGAGAGAGAGAGAGAGATCAAACACATAGCTACTGGTACATACCCTCAGCCCCGAGGGTGAACTACTCCCTCCTCGTCATGGAGAGCGCTGGGATGATGAAGATGGCCACCGAAGAGGGATTCCCCCCTCGGGCAAGGTGCCGGAATGGGTCTAGATTAGTTTTCGGTGGCTACGGTGGCTTCTGGCGGTGGAACTCCCGATCTAGGTTTCTTTTTGGATGTTTTGGTTTATATAAGAGGTGTTGGAGTCAGGAACAAGTCATGGGGGTCTCCGGGCTGTCCACGAGGTAGGGAGGCGCGCCCAGGGGGTGGGCGCGCCCCCACCCTCGTGGGAAGCCCGGGACTCTTCTGGCCCAACTCTTTTACTCCATGTCCTTCTTCTGGTCCAAAAATAAGTTTCGTGAAGTTTCAGGCAATTGGACTCCGTTTGGATTTCCTTTTCTGCGAAACTCAAAAACAAGGAAAAACATAAACTGGCACTAGGCTCTAGGTTAATAGGTTAGTACCAAAAAATCATATAAAATAGCATATAAATGCATATAAAACATCCAAGGTTGATAATTTAATAGCATGGAACAATCAAAAATTATAGATACGTTGGAGATGTATCATAGTGCTCCCACTCACTTTCTTGTAAATATAGGCTTCACCGCAAGTCTGTATAAAACCATATGCTTTGATCACTTTATCAAAGTATATATTCCAACTCCGAGATGCTTGAACCAGTCCATAG
The DNA here is from genome assembly GCF_018294505.1 of Triticum aestivum. Classification (NCBI taxonomy): domain Eukaryota; kingdom Viridiplantae; phylum Streptophyta; class Magnoliopsida; order Poales; family Poaceae; genus Triticum; species Triticum aestivum. Next base: position 600,240,186 of record NC_057812.1, read on the forward strand.
ATGGATTGCTGGAGCTTGCACACTTTGTTAGCACCTTTAGGATTGACCAAACCTTCTTGTTGCATCATACACAACTCTTATTTAAGAAATCCATTAAGGAATGCAGTTTTGACATCCAATTGCCAGATTCCATAAAATGTCACTACTAGAAAAAGGGCTGCTAGTGGTGCACTTATTTTCGCTACTAATGACGCACTACTGGTGCGCCACTAGCATCACGCCATTAGAATTTTTTTCTAATGGCGCACCTGTGGTGCGCCATTAGTATCTGGTATACTAATGGTGCACCACGTAGAAGTGCGCCATTAGTAACAATTTTTTTTCAAATTTTTTTTCAGATTTTTTTTATTTTTTTTCAAAAAATTTCAAATTTTTTTCATTTTTTTCTTAATCTCAGGTCATTATGTCTTAATCTTGGGTCAATTTGCTTAATCTCAGGTCAAATCGCACTCCGTGGTCAAACTTCCCGAAAGGTCACCATCCTCGCACTACTCCAGCCCAAGCACGCATAACTTTAGAGTTCTACCAACTCCAGCAACAGCTCACTTCACAGGCACTTGTTGATATATCTAGCATATCAATCCTATTGTACCTTGTTGATGTCTAGGACTTTGTTCTTGTTCATGACTATGATGAAATTTTGAAAAATATTTCAAACTTCCCGGTCATATTACGTATCATTTTTTGAAAAAAAATTTAAAAAAAATTTCAAAACCTTTTTTTTGAATTTTTTGCCTCTAGATCTTGAAAGCCCTGTAACTTTTTTTGTGTTAGGTTTTTGGGGATTTTGAAAATGTTTAACGGGGTTCCCCCAGTTAAATTCGGATGTAACTTTTCGAGTAGATGATTTTTCATATATAAAACTTTTTAATCCGAGTTCGTATGCAAAAGTTATGCCCATTTTACAAATTTCTAGAGAGATTTTGCAAATAAAGTCGAAATTTATATTTGTAAATTTTCCCAACAACTAGACCACATATCACATGGCAAACTTATTTTCTTTTATTTTTTTGACATTTTTATCATTTTTTTATTTTTTTTAAAAACTGAAAAGGCGGTCCACGGGGGGGGGGGGGGGGGGGTGCATTCGGTGGAAGCCGGGCAAACTAGTAATGGCGCACTGTCGGGTGGTGCGCCATTAGTAGTTAAACAAGTAATGGCGCACCACACCCACGGTGCGCCATTACTAGTTTTGAAAAAAAATTGAATTTTTTTTTGAATTTTTTTGAAAAAAACTTAGTAATGGCGCACCAGTGGACAGTGCGCCATTACGAGTTTTTAACTAGTAATGGCGCACTGTCCACTGGTGCGCCATTACTAACAATTTTTTTTTATTTTTTTCAAAACTTCTAATGGCGCACCGCACACCAGGTGCGCCATTAGTAATATATTACTAATGGCATACCTGTATGTGGTGCGCCATTGCTATATTCTAATGGCGCACCACACACGTGGTGCGCCATTAGTGTCCATTTCATCTATAGCCGTTTTCCTAGTAGTGTGTGGCAATTGGTAACATGATTCGGACAGACTTAAGCATCGCTACGAGTGAGAAAATCTCATCATAGTCAATATGTTGAACTTGTCAAAAACCTTTTGCGACAATTCGAGCTTTGTAGATAGTAACACTACTATCAGTGTCCGTCTTCCTCTTGAAAATCCATTTATTCTTAATGGCTCACCGATTATTGGTCAAGTAAATCAAAGTCCATATTTTGTTCTTTATACATGGATCCAATCTCAGATTTCATGGCCTGAAGCCATTTCGTGGAATCTGGGCTCATCATCGCTTCCTCATAGTTGATAGGTTCGTCAAGGTCTAGTAACATGAATTCCAGAAAGGATTACCGTACCACTCTGGTGCGGACCATACTCTGGTTGTCCTATGAGGTTTGGTAGTAACTTGATCTGAAGTTTCATGATCATCATCATTAGCTTCCTTACTAATTGGTGTAGAAATCACTAGAACGGATTTCTATGATGAACTACTTTCCAATTCGGGAGAAGGTACAATTACCTAATCAAGTTCTACATTCCTCCCACTCACTTCTTTCGAGAGAAACTTCTTCTCTAGAAAGGATCCACTCTAAGCAACAAAGATCTTGCCTTTCGGATCTGTGATAGAAGGTGTACCCAACATTTTCTTTTGGGTATCCTATGAAGACACACTTTTCCGATTTGGGTTTGAGCTTATCAGGCTAAAACTTTTTCACATAAGCATCACAACCCCAAACTTTAAGAAACGACAGCTTGGGTTTCTAGCCAAACCATAGTTCATACGGTGTCGTCTCAACGGATTATACGGTGCCCTATTTAACGTGAATGGAGCTGTCTCTAATGCATAACCCTAAAACGATAGTGGTAAATCGGCAAGAGACATCATAAATTGCACTATATCCAATAAAGTACGGTTATGTCGTTTGGACACACCATTATGCTTAGGTATTCCAGGTGGCATGAATATGTGAAACTATTCCACATTGTTTTAGTTGAAGACCAAACTCGTAACTCAAATATTCGTCTCCGCGATCAGATCGTAGAAACTTTATTTTCTTGTTATGATGATTTTCCACTTCACTCTGAAATTCTTTGAACTTTTAAAATGTTTCAGACTTATGTTTCATCAAGTAGATATACCCATATCTACTCAAATCATTTGTGAAGGTCAGAAAATAATGATACCCGCTGTGAGCCTCAACACTCATCAGACCGCATACATCAGTATGTATTATTTCCAATAAGTCAGTTGCTCGCTCCATTGTTCCAGAGAACGGAGTCTTAGTCATCTTGCCCATGAGGCATAGTTCGCAAGCATCAAGTGATTCCAAAAGCCCATCAGCATGGAGTTTCTTCATGTGCTTTACATCAATATGACCTAAACGACAGTGCCACAAATAAGTTGCACTATCATTATTAACTTTGCATCTTTTGGCTTCAATAATATGAATATGTGTATCACTACGATCGAGATTTAATAAACCATTTATATTGAGTGTTTGACCACAGAAGGTTTTATTCATGTAATTAGAACAACAATTATTCTTTGACTTAAATGAATAACCGCATGGCAATAAATATGATCCAATCATATTCATGCTCAACGCAAACACCAAATAACATTTATTTTAGGTTCAACACTAATCCCGAAGGTAAAGGGAGTGTGCGATGGTGATCTTATCAACCTTGGAATCACTTCCAACACACATAATCACCTCGCCCTTAACTAGTCTTTGTTTATTTTGCAACTCCTATTTCGAGTTACTACTCTTAGCAACTGAACCAGTATCAAATACCGAGGGGTTGCTATAAACACTAGTAAAGTACACATCAATAACATGTATATCCAATATACCTTTGTTCAGTATGCAATCCTTCTTATCCGCCAAGTATCTAGGGCAGTTCCACTTCCAGTGACCATTTCCTTTGCAGTAGAAGCACTCAGTTCCAGGCATGGGTCTAGCTTTGGGCTTCTTCATGGGAGTGGCAACTTGCTTGCCATTCTTCTTGAAGTTCCTTTCTCGATTTCTACCTTCGCTGATTTCAGCATCGCGAAGAGCTTGAGAATTACTTTCGTCATCCCTTGCATATTATAGTACATCACGAAGTTCTAGTAACTTAGTGATAGTGACTAGAGAACTTTGTCAATCACTATTTTATCTAGAAGATTAACTCCCACTTGATTCAAGCAATTGTAGTACCCAGACAATCTGAGCACATGCTCACTGGTTGAGCTATTCTCCTCCATCTTGTAGGCAAAGTATTGTCAGAGGTCTCATACCTCTCGACACGGGCATGAGCATGAAATACCAATTTCAACTCTTGGAACATCTCATATGCTCCATGTCGTTCATACCATTTTTGAAGTCTCGGTTCTAAGCCGTAAAGCATGGTGCACTAAACTATCAAGTAGTTATCATACCGAGCTTGTCAAATGTTCATAACGTCTGCATCTACTCCTGCAATAGTTCTGTCACCTAGTGGTGCATCAAGGACATAATACTTCTGTGCAGCATTGAGGATAATCCTCAGATCATGGAGCTAGTCCACATCATTGCTACTAACATCTTTCAACTTATTTTTTTCTAGGAACATATCAAAAATAAACGGGGAGCAACATCACAAGCTATTGATCTACAACATAGATATGCAAATACTATCAAGACTAAGTTCATAATAAATTAAAGTTCAATTAATAAAATTACTTAAGAACTCCCACTTAGATAGACATCCCTCTAGTCATGTAAATGATCACGTGATCCAAATCAAATTAAACCATGTCCGATCATCACGTGAGATGGAGTAGTTTTCAATGGTGAACATCACTATGTTGATCATATCTACTATATGATTCACGCTCGACCTTTCGGTCTCTAGTGTTTCGAGGCCATATCTGCATATGCTAGGCTCATCGAGTTTAACCTGAGTATTCCGCGTGTGCAAAACTAGCTTGCACCTGTTGGATGTGAACGTAGAGCTTATCACACCCGATTATCACGTGGTGTCTCAGCACGACGAACTGTCGCAATGGTGCATACTCAGGGAGAACTCTTATACCTTGAAATTCAGTGAGAGATTATCTTATAATGCTACCGTCGAACTAAGCAAAATAAGATGCATAAAGGATAAACATCACATGCAATCAAAATATGTGACATGATATGGCCATGATCATCTTGCGCCTTTGATCTCCATCTCCAAAGTACCGTCATGATCTTTATCATCACCGGCATGACACCATGATCTCCATCATCTTGATCTCTATAAACGTGTCGTCACATGGTCATCTCGCCAACTATTGCTCTTGCAACTATTGCTATCGCATAGCAATAAAGTAAAGCAATTATTTTGCGCTTGCATCTTATGCAATAAAGAGACAACCATAAGGCTTCTTCCAGTTGCCGATAACTTCAACAAAACATGATCATCTCATACAACAATTTATATCTCATCATGTCTTGACCATATCACATCACAACATGCCCTACAAAAACAAGTTAGACGTCCTCTACTTTGTTGTTGCAAGTTTTACGTGGCTGCTACGGGCTGAGCAAGAACTGATCTTACCTACGCATACAAACCACAACGTAATATAGTGATTGCTTTTTGATCCTTGGAAAGAACCCTGTTCATTGAAACCGATTCAACTAAAGTTGGAGAAACAGACACCCACTAGTCACCTGTGTGCGAGGCACAGCGGTAGAACCAGTCTCACGTAAGCGTACGCGTAATGTCGGTCTGGGCCGCTTCATCCAACAATACCGCTGAATCAAGAATCAACTAGTGACTATAAGCAATATGTATATACACATGCCCACAACTCCTTTGTGTTCTACTCATGCATATAACATCTATGCATAAACCTGGCTCGGATGCCACTGTTGGGGTATGCAGTACTTTCAAAAAATTGCCTACGCACACACAAGATCATGGTGATGCATAGCAACGAGAGGGGAGAGTATCGTCTACGTACCCTCGTAGACCGTAAGAGGAATCGTTATGACAACGCGGTTGATGTAGTTGTACATATTCACGATCGACCGATCTAGTACCGAAGATACGGCACGTCCGTGATCTGCACACGTTCGGCTGGTGACGTCCCGCGAACTCACGATCCAGTAGAGCTTCGAGGGAGAGTTTCATCAGCACGACGGTGTGATGACGGTGATGATGTTGCTACCGGAATATGGCTTTGCCTAAGCACCGCTATGATGTTACCAAGGTGGATTATGGTGGAGGGGGGCACCGCACACATCTAAAAGATCAATGATCAACTTGTGTGTTCATGGGGTGTCTGTCGAGGGTTGGGTGCGACATATGCTTAAGGATGGCTTATCATGGTGGGAGCGAGTAGAACATCGTCGGTGCCCGGAAGCGGGATGAGGCGTAGACACGAACGCCGGCAACGGCCCGCCGCACTGCCGGACCGTACCGATGCGGCTGGGCCCGCCAGGAGCCGGCGTGCCGCCAACGGCGCGGTCCATCTTGCGCTGATAAGCCTCCGATAGGCATCTCATGCTGGCTAGCTTCTTGGCACTCTCAATGAGCTGGACGCGGCGGGCTTCCATTATCTCGGTGTCGGCATCTTCTGCGATGGGTGTAGAAAGGTCTTGTAGTGCTGCTTGGAGCGGGTCTCGGCCACCCCCGCGAGAGTGCTCGCCATGGCTGATGACAAGCACCTGCATGACGGTGCTGCCGCCGCTATCCGCGAGAGGAGACGGCTCGTCATAGACCACCACGTTGGTGGGGAACGTGTCAAGTGACGCTGTGTCGGAGTCGACAAGCATCGGGTCGGTGGAACCAACCGACTCCAAGTCCATAGTAGGCTCGCTGTTGACATGGAGCTGTCGAGGAGGCTAACGACGCGGCTCTCGGGGCCATCTGTGCCTGCGTCAGATAGGGGCTCGTCGGAGAGGCGAATCTCACCAACAAGATCGGCGGGGCAGCTCGTCGCGTAGACGACCTCTGCACTGTGCAGCGCATCAGCGCAGACACCGTCCGGCGTGCCGGGCTGGTGCTCTCTCCAGGAAGGAACAAGGTTCCCGTCCAGAATAGGTCTCCGTGCAATGGTGCATATCGCCCCATGGTGGGTGCCAAATGTCAGGGGTTGGGTGCGACATATGCCAAAGGATGGCTTATCATGGTGGGAGTGAGTAGAACGTCGCCGGTGCCCGGAAGCGGGATGAGGTGCAGACACGAGCGCCGACGTACTTTACGCAGGTTCGGGGCTCTCCTAGGAGATAACACCCCTAGTCCTGCTCTGCGGGGTCTCCGCATGATCACTACGGCACTAATGAGTACAATGGTGCTCCTCGAGCTGTATGCTAGAGGTAGAAGAAAGCTGGGCTAACCCTCTCCTCTCTCTATGTGTATGTCTAGGTCTAATAGGTCGGGAACCCTTTGCATGGGTGCCCTGGGGGTTCATATATGCCTACCCCCAGGGGTACAATGGTAATCTGGCCGGGTGTAGGACCCGATTGTCAGTGTCTCCCATCGCCGGCTTCTCTGCTGGCCACTGGGGCCCGCCGCCTGGTGGGCTCCGCCATCTGGTCTGGTGTGGAGCCGACAGGCCACCTCTGCCGCTAGCGGGTCTGGTCGGCTTCTTGTTACTGTAGCCGTAATGCTAATGACGCATGCTTGGTCAGGGGGCGTGGCTACAGTCCCGCCGTCTGGTGGGAGGTCACTGTAGCCACACCGAGTCTCATCTTGTTAATGGCGCGTGGACTCCGAGGGAAGAGTGGGCCGCTTGTTGGAGGCCGGCCTCCCTCGGTTCCGACTGGTCAGGCACTACCGCCCTCCAGGTTCAAGCTGCCGGGAAGGACCTGCCGCCTTTAGGCCGTACCGACAGGCTGTTGTGGGAGCAGGGCTCCGCCTGACAGGGGTTACGTCAAGGGTGGAGTGGCAACAGTGCCGCGTCGTGCGGATATCTCTGCCTGTACGGGGCACTGTGGCCGCGCCACGCCCTGGATATGGTGATGACGGGCTACGCTGTAGCCACATCCTGTCTTGTCTTCTTAATGGGGGTGCAGACTTTGAGGGCGTCGTGGGCCGCCTGCTAGGAGCCGGCCTCTCTGGAGGCTGCTTGCGAGGAGTTGGCTCGTCTTGGAGCCGTCTCCTGGTGCTTGGCCGTCTTCTGGCAGCTGGCTGTTTGAGCCAGCCGGCCACCAGAAGGCGGTGCTTCATCCTTGACACTAGAGGGGCGCAGCCGGCCCAATGACTTGAAAGGCTCAGGGGCTAGGGTTAGGCTACCCGTGGCCTATTAGTCCGACAGTAGTCCCCGAAGCTGGTGAGGCATCGCGGCTGATAAGACGAGAAGCCTCAACAGTTTCCTTCTCCGAATGCTCTGGTTGAATGCTTTGTTCGTCTTCTCACGTGCCGCCTGCTGGGAGTCGGCCGTGGCCAGGCGGGCTTTGCCTGATAATTTCGAAACGCCAAAGCAGGAACCATGTGGCGTTCTTGGTAAGCCTATAAGCTCGCCGCCTGATGCAAACACGCCACGCGGCGCCCGCTAGCCGGGCTAGCCTGCCAGCCCACACGCGCAATGGAAAACGCGACAGCAGGCTGGGCCCGCCACTACCGGGCCTCGGCGCGCGGGTGGATCCGCCACGGGCGAGGCAAACGGTTGTGGTTCCGCGCGGAGTTACTACGCGTAGTAACTCGCGTAAAATCGCAGGGTCATGGGGTCATGGGTGTAGTTAATCCCACGACCCTGCGCCCCGCCCCCTCGGCTTCGCAGCCTAGGGGCTATAAGTAGGGGGAGGAGGGGGAGCGGCAGAGCACGCGCGCCCTCCTCTCTCTTTGCTATTTTCGTCCTTCTCCTCCTCTTGCTGCCGCCGCACTTCCACGCTCCGCCGGAGCACTGCTGCAGCTCGTCGCCGTCGAACTCCTCCGCCCCAAACCTCTTGCCATGCTGCGGTCTTTGCCCCTGCCACCGCGCCATCTCTCCGTATAGCTTGAACTCCATGGCGCACGAACGCGGAGGGGATTGGGTCGGCTCAGTCGTAATAGACGACCACCTCGCCTTCCTTCGCGCCACATGGCGACTGCCCGGTGCGGGCTTCGTCAAGGTGCGCGTGCCACCAGAGAAAGAGATCTCGCCAGCACCGATGGGAGGCGAGCGGGTCATATTCCGCTCGCACTTCCTCCGCGGTTTCGGCTTGCCGGCGAGTGGGTTCCTTCGCTCCTTCCTCGACTTCTACCATCTTCAACCTCATCATATGACACCCAACACTGTGACGTTGTTGTCCGCCTTCGTCATGATGTGCAAGGGCTACCTGGGCATCCTCCCCACCATCGAGTTGTGGGGAGCGTTCTTCTACACAAAATTGGGCACCTCCGTCAGGGAGAAGGCGGCCCAGTGCGGCGCCTTCGTCGCGGTGCGTCGTCCATCCACGAAGAATGCCTTCCCCGTCATCAAGCTGTCACAGTCGGTCAAACTATGGCAGAAATCGTATTTTTACATGGAGAACGTCAACTCGGACATCAACTTCCTCAACTTGCTGCCCTACGAAGTCGGCCCTCCGGCTGAGCCTCGGGCCAACTGGGGCTACAAGCTGAAGCCCATGTCGGCCGACGACACTGCCGCCGTCAACCGGCTCCGGGTGCTGATGAATGCAGAAGGCCTCAAGGCGTCCGACCTGGTGGTCGCCTTCGTCGAGCGCCGGGTTCTCCCGCTCCAAGGCCGGCCTCATCTGATCTGTCAGATGAGCGGGCATAGTGACCCGAGCCGGATGTGCACGAAGGACATGCTGACTGCCGAGGTGGCCCGAGTGGAGAATGAGATCTCCGACCTCAAGCTGTCTGAAGGGTCTTGGCGATTCGGCAAGCGGCCATACTCCCGTGCCAACTCGCCGCCGCCTGTAAGTTTCTCAACTCTTTCCTTTTCAGTACCTCGTCTTGGTCTTGATCCTGCCGTCTTTGAATTGTCGGTTTTTGTAACGCAGATCATCATGTCTCCGGCGACGGCCACCATCGTAGGGTTGGGTGGTGACTACCTGCCGAACTGGGCAGTGAGCCATGTGGACGACCCCGACTTGGGGGCGGCCGCCCTGGAGGACGACGCCATAGGCATCGGTGATGGAGCGGGCAGCTCCGAAGACGTAGGTGGCATCGAGACCTGGCCTGATGATGACGAAGATGAAGACGAGCCGCGCCATGCGTGAGGCGCCGGCAGGGCGGACGTGGGCCCTTCCACCGAGCCGGCTGCTCAAGGCGGCACGTGAAAGCGCAAACAAGGCACCGTCTTGTTTGGCAGCGCGCCGAAGAAGACCAAGAACCCGACTGCCGCGACCAAGCGGAAGGAGGCCGCCGCGAAGGCGACCAAGTTTCAGAAGCTTTTGAAGGTGCCTCCTATGGTGTCACCATAAGTGCCTTTTCCTTGTGCCTTCCTTTCTTGTCGATTCTATCTAATATTCTTATCTTTATTTTTCTTGACTTAGGGCTCTGCTCTCTCTTGAGAAGTCGGCCGCCACCTCCGTCATCGGGTCGGCGGAGACTCCTACCAGCACCCGGCGAATCGACCCTGCAGCCAACCTCCAGGAGGCGCAGGAACGAAACGTGCAGGAGGTGCGCGAGGAGCAGGAAGCCGCCCGCAGGGAGCAGGCCGAGGTGGACAAGGCGGAGGCCGCCGCGTTGAAGAAGCGGGCGGAGGCTGAGGCCGACGCCGCGGCGAAGAAGCTGGCTGAAGAAGCTGCGCACCGTCAGGCGCCGCTATTCGTTAGCCCTATGAATTCCATGCCGCCGCCACCAGAGTTCACGGTGCCGACTAGGTGAGCCGGCGACAAGCAGCCGGTCATGGAGAGGGGAGTCGGCGATGTCGTCATGCCAGAAGTAGCCGTGCCTCTGCCACCACCGTCTGAGGTAGCGCGGGACAAGCAGCCGGCTGCCCCGCTGGCACCGCCAGTCGGAAACGAGGTTGTGACGGGCCCGACTCCTGAGGGCCGCACACCCTCGCGCCGCCGAGGTGCGAAGGCGACTTCGGCGCCACGACCGCTGGAAGCCGGTGCAGCGAGCTCGTCGTCCCTGGATGCCGAAGCAACCAGCGTCGCACCCACTGAATGGGTGCGTGGAGGTGGAACGGGCGCCTTAAACCAAGCGATCCTAGACGTCCAGGCCAAACTCCAAGATGAGGCCACCGCCCTCCAGCAGTGCAACAGGGCTTTCTTGGATTCGTGAGCGGCCATTCGGGTATATTTCTTACTTCTTCGTCTTTGATTCTTGTATTTCTCTAGGGGGTGCGCCAGCGCACCCACTAGGTGTAGCCCCCGAGCTTCGGGCTGACTGTTGAGCACGCGGCTCAGAGCTCTAATTGGCAAGCTCCAAGTGCTAACTTTTTCTGCTATCTTCATCATAGGATTATCATAACCTTCATGCGATCACCTTCAACTCCAACATCTAAGATCTGGACCGACGGACTGCCAACTTGTCAGAAAGCCGGAGTAAGTCTTCGTTCGCTTTCTTTGCGGGGGCGCGATAGCGCACCCGCGGGCTGTAGTCCCCGAGATTCGGGCCGACTGCTGAGCAGTCGGGCTGGATCTCCCCGGCAACCATACTTCTTCATTGTTGATTGTTGACATCTTTTTCTTTCTCTACTCTTGCAAAGGCCAATGCTGCCCTGCAGCGGCAGCTGGGTGAAACCAACACCGTGTTGCATGCCAAGGAGGCAGAGTGCAACGTGCTGGCCCAGGAGCATGACGGACTGGCCAATCAACTGGCGGAGGATGTGGAGCTTCTCCAGAAGGCTCAGAAGGAGGCGGAAGTGAAGGAGTCCAATCTACTTGCCGAGTTCGAGACCAAACGCTCCACCTGGACCAACAAGGAGCGTTGCTGACCGCCGGCTTATGCAGGATTGAAGACATGGTTGACGGTAAGCTTTCTTCTTTCCCTTTCTTTGAGCTACCGGCTGTTGATCAAGCCGACTTCTAGCTTCGGACTTCTGGCTTCTTTGCCTTCTGCCCGAGCAGACTTCTTTCCTGGCCACTCTGGCGCCGCCAACCAGGCTATTGAGGCTTATCATGAAGAACGGAGGGCGGAAGGCGTGCAGATCGCCGCCAACGCCCCCGGACCCTTAGCGAATAGCTTCTCAGCATCCAGGCCCGCCTTCAGCCGGCTCATCGGATGCTACGTCGTCTTCAGCGTGTCGGCGCCGAAGTGATCTCCGCCCTATGGCCAGACATGCCAGCTCCACGCACTCCCAGTCGGACTGCTGACTGGCTGGAGGTGGCGGCCGGCCGACTCGAGGCTTGGAAGGGTTCCTCGTCTCGGGCTGGAGCACGCCGGGCCTTGGAGTTCGTCAAGGCATGGTATCCCGGGCTAAATCTAGCCCAGTTGACCACATTTCGGCAGGAGGCCCAAGAAGAGCTGGTGGCGGTGGAGCGCGACCTTGTCAGACGGGCAGCGGCGATTGCCGAATACACCAACACCAGCAGCTTCATTCCTAAGCTGGCTGAGAACGGCACCGAGGCGCCGTTCGAGCTGAACCCGGAGGATGACGAAGACTCGGCCGAGGTGATCGACTCCAGCGACAAGGGAGAAGATGAGGAGGACGAGGAAGGCGAAGAAGATGCGCCAGGGGTCGGAGCGGACGGACAACCTCAGCTTGACCATGTCTTGAACAACGAGCCGCACTCGAGTGCGCCGACTGCTACTGGGGGCGACCAAGCGGAGACTAACCAACCGTCCACTCCACCAACCGGCACCACCGACTCCGCCCACCAACCGGACCCCTCTGCCGCTCCCTAGGCTGCTGACTTATCTTTATTTTTCCTGGTTTATCAGTTTCGACAAACTTTTGTTAAATTTGCACAATTCCACCCGCCGGGTGTATTTCAAACTTTGTTGAATGCTGGCCAAGGGCCTTTTGATATGTAATATTCTTTCACGCAAGTTGTGTTTCCGCCGAGTTCTGACTTTTCTTGCTTTTTGCTCCTTGGCCTTTTTTTCCTTTGCCGCCCTCCCTTAGCTGTCGTCTTGCCAGCCAGACAGCCTCTCTGTGGACTATGGCTGGGTCAAGTACTTAGCTACTTTCGGGAGAGCAAGTACTTAGCCGACTAGAGTTTTAACAAGTTAAGTAGAAGCCGGCCGGCCGGCCGGCTGCTCAGCAGCCGGTCGATGAAGCGGGAAGCCGGCTTGAAATATGTGCATGCTCTGAGTCCTTGGCCATTTTTCATGTGGACACCCTTTTCTGCATTTAACTCCTGCCCACCGAACAGTCGCTCTGCGAGCTGCGGCTTGTGGCAGGAGAAGGTTCTAGGTGCCAACACACTACTTGTCTGACTGCAAGAAGCACCACACACAGTGCAAGGCGGTGAGCCCCCGGGCCGACTGGTCGAACCTGGTGCCAGGCGGAATAATGAAATAACACATTCATAGGCATAATACTTATCATATAGATAAAAGAGGGTAGCCCCTGAGCTCTTCTCGGGGGACCTGGAGTCTTCATACTTAATACAAAAGGTAGCGTGGTACATACTGCATTAACTGTAAAATCTTCGAAAGAGATTTGCATTTCACGGCCTTTCTGTCTCCTTTCCGGAGTCGCCTCTCTTGCGTGCTCTAGGCTGCTGAGCGTCGATCAGGTAGTAGGAGTCGTTACCCAAAACTTTGCTGATGATGAAGGGGCCTTCCCAAGGTGCCGAGAGCTTATGCTGGCCGGCTGTCCGCTGGATAAGCCGGAGCACAAGGTCTCCCTCTTGGAAGGATCTTGGCTTGACCTTCTGATTGTAGTATCGGCATAGACTCTGCTGATAGATGGTGGACCGGCTGAGTGCCAACAGCCGGCCTTCTTCCAGCAGATCGACGCCACCTTCTCGTGATTCGTTTGCCTCTTCTTCGGCACCGTAGATGAGGAAGAAAGGCGTGAAGACGGTTGACTTGTTTGGAGTTGTGCGTAGGCTCCAGAGGACGGCCGGCAGCTCATCAAGCCAACAGCCGGCCGAATGCTCCAAAGGCTCGATCAGTCGGGATTTGATGCCGGCAAAATGAGGCCGTTTTCTTGCTCCACTTGGCCGTTTGACTGCAGATGGGCAACGGACGCTAAGTCCAGTCGGTTGCCCTGCGTCCCACAGAAACAAGCCAAGCCGCCTTTGGCGAACTTTGTCCCGTTGTCGGTGATGATGTTGTGTCGTATGCCATACCGGATGGTGATGTCAGCGACGAAAGTCACAACAGTCGAACCATTCAACTTCTTGATTGGTTTTGCTTCGATCCACTTGGTGAACTTGTCCACGGCGACAAGCAGATGAGTCATGCCGCCGCGTGCTGTCTTGAATGGTCCCACCATGTCCAGTCCCCAGACGGCAAAGGGCCAGGCAATAGGGATGGTCTTGAGTGCAGAAGCCAGCAGATGTGGTTTGGAGCGGAACTTCTGGCACCCTTTACATTTGTGGACCAAGTCTTTGGCGTCTTCTAGAGCAGCCAGCTAGAAAAAACCATGGCGGAAAGCTTTGGAAACAAGTGATCTTGAAGCCGTGTGGTGACCACACTCGCCTTGGTGGATATCTTTGAGGATTGCTTGGTCTTTCTCCACTTCCACGCAGCGCTAGTACACACCAGTGACACTGCACCTCACGAGTTCTCTGTTGACAATGGTGTAAGCTCCTGCCTGATGTTGCACTAGTCCGGCCGAGATCTCATCAGTCGGTAGCTCTTTGTTCACCAGAAAGTTAAGGATGGGCTACGCCCACGAAGGGGCTGCTATTTCTTCGACTGCTAGAACTGCAACCAGCATGAGGGCGTTTGGGCTAGGAGGCGGCCGGTTGGAGTCGGCTACCGCTTGTTGTGTCGATGAAGTCCCCGCGCTGACTGCTGCAGCCCCTGGTCCAGGCTCTGAAGTCCATGGGCCGGGCGCTACCGCAGCAGTCCCCGAGCCGCCTGCCGACGTCCTTGAGCCGACAACCGCAGCCCTCGGGCCGGGTTCTGAAGTCCCTGGCTGGGTGTCGGTGTCAAAACCGGCGGATCTCAGGTAGGGGGTCCCGAATTGTGCGTCTAAGGACGATGGTAACAGGAGACAAGGGACACGATGTTTACCCAGGTGCGGGCCTTCTCCATAGAGGTAATACCCTACATCCTACTTGATTGATATTGATGAATACGAGTGAGGGAGTCCTGGATTAGGGGGTCTCCGGACAGCCGGACTATATCCTTTGGCCAAACTGTTGGACTATGAAGATACAAGATTGAAGACTTCGTCCCGTGTCTGGATGGGACTCTCCTTGGCGTGGAAGGCAAGCTTGGCAATACGGATATTTAGATCTCCTCCCTTGTAACCGAATTTGTGTAACCCTAGCCCTCTCCGGTGTCTATATGAACCGGAGGGTTTAGTCCGTAGGACAACATACAATCATACCATAGGCTAGCTTTTAGGGTTTAGCCTCTACGATCTCGTGGTTGATCAACTCTTGTAATAATCATATGATCAAGAACAATCAAGCAGGACGTAGGGTATTACCACCATCAAGAGGGCCCGAACCTAGGTAAACATCGTGCCCTCTGCCTCCTGTTACCATCCACCTTAGCCGCACAGTTCGGGACCCCCTACCCAAGATCCGCCGGTTTTGACACCGACATTGGTGCTTTCATTGAGAGTTCCACTGTGCCGTCACCATAAGGCTTGATGGCCCCTTCGATCATCAGTAACGATGCGGTCCAGGGTGAGGTTTTCCTCCCCGGACAAATCTTTGTATTTGGAGGCTTCGCACTGCGGGCCAATTTGCTTGGCCATCTGGAGCAGATCGAGAGCTACCCCCCTGGCCATCAGGTCAGGTTTGGAAACATAAAATACACTGCCGACATCCTTGGAGACTTGATCTTCGACGGATTCGAGCCCATGCCAGGTGCACCGCACAATCACGACGAGCATGACATAACTCTGCCATTGGACAGTGTTCGGGAGATCGCATCTGCAACTACTCCGGTCTTCAATCCGGAGCAAATTGTGCCATCCGAGGAGGGAGGGATAGACCCCGCCATGGAGGCAGCACTCTTAGTGGCGATGGAGTCGAATACTGACTTCACCCCTTACGAGAACCGTGTCACCGAACCACTGGATTCGTCTCCGGCCTTGGACTCCGAGCAGCCTGCATCTGTGCCTATGGAATCCAACTGGGCGCCGATCATGGAGTTCACCTCCGCGGATATCTTTCAGCACTTGCCTTTCGCAGCCCACCCACCACCCACTTAGTAGCCACTGTCGACGATTTAACTGAGATGCTCGACTTCGACTCCGAAGACATCGACGGTATGGACAACGATGCAGGAGGCGAACAGGAACCACCGCCCACAAGGCGCTGGACCGCCACCTCATCATATGATATATACATGGTGGACACCGCCAAAGAAGGCAATGGCGATGAGACAACGAAGGATGACCCCTCGAAGAAGCAACCCAAGCGCCGACGCCAGTGGCGCCGCTCTAAGTCCCGCCACAGCAAAAGTAGTGATACCGGCACAAGAGACAATAACACTCCGGATAGTGCCGAAGACAACCACAATCCCCTCCAGCACGATGTAGAGCGGGAGGGTGAACAAGCCAGCCCTCCAGAGCAGGCAGCAGATGGAGAATCGGAGGAGGACAATTACATGCCTCTCTCCGAAGATGAGGTGAGCCTTGACGACGAAGAATTTACCGTGCCTGAGGATCCCGTCGAGCAGGAGCGCTTCAAGCGCCGGCTTATGGCCACAACAAATAGCCTGAAGAAAAAGCAACAACAACTTCAAGCTGATCGAGACTTGCTAGCAGACAGATGGACCGAAGTCCTTGCGGCTGAGGAATACGAACTCGAGCGCCCCTCCAAGAGTTACCCAAAGCGCAGGTTGCTACCTCACCTCGAGGAGGAAGCATTGAGACCCACTTCACTAGTGTACGATGCGGCTGACCGGCCACTGCATGGCCGAGCCAGAGAGGCGTTTCAACCTAAAGTTCAGCCTGCACCCCACCGCCACTCAAACAAAAATACCAAGGCTCGGGGCAACACACGGGACCTGCGAGACATATCGGACAGCAGGGCAAAACATGCAAGTTTGATATACAGGTCATGGGGGCGCGCGCCAACACGGGACGATGACCATCGCACCGGATACACTAAAAGTAAATCTAGCCAGGCCGAATATAGCAGACAAGACTCATATGAACTGCGTCGTGATATAGCCTGGGACAGAGGCGCCGCACACCCCCTATGCTTCACTGATGAAGTTATGGATCACGAATTCCCGAAGGGTTTCAAACCCGTAAATATCGAATCATATGATGGTACAACAGATCCCGCTGTATGGATTGAGGATTTCCTCCTTCACATCCACATGGCTCGCGGTGATGATCTGCATGCCATCAAGTATCCCCCACTAAAACTCAAAGGACCAGCTCAGCATTGGCTGAATAGCTTGCCAGCAGACTCCATCGGCAGTTGGGTGGATTTGGCAGACGCATTCCTTGACAACTTCCAGGGCACTTATGTGCAACCACTGGATGCTGATGACTTGAGCCATATAACTCAGCAGCCAGGGGAATCGGCCAGGCAATTATGGACACGATTCCTAACTAAGAAAAACCAAATTGTGGACTGTCCGGATGAAGAGGCCTTAGCGGCATTCAAGCATTACATCCGTGACGAGTGGCTTGCCCGGTACCTCGGCCAGGAGAAGCCGAAGTCTGTGGCAGCCCTCACGACACTCATGGCCCGCTTTTGCGCGGGTGAGGATAGCTGGCTGGCCCGCAGCAACATCACATCAAGGAATCCGGGCACTTCAGATACAAAAGATGCCAATGGCAGACCACGTCGTAACAGACCAAAGTGCCACAACAACGGCGATAACACCGATAATACGGCAATCAATGACGGATTCAGAGGCTCTAGATCCGGTCAGCGGAAAAATCCATTCAAAAGAAGTACTCCAGGCACGTCTAGTTTGGACCGCATACTCGATCGCTCGTGTCAAATCCACGGCACCCCCGATAAACCAGCCAATCACACCAACAGAGAATGCTAGGTGTTCAGCAGGCCGGCAGTTAAATGTCGAAAACAAGGACAAGGGGCTGCATAGTGATGACGAGGAGGAGCCCCGGCCGCCGAAGACGGGAGGACAGAAGAGGTTCCCCCCACAAGTGAAGATGGTGAACATGATATATGCAACCCACATTCCCAACAGGGAATGGAAGCGTGCACTAAGGGGCGTCTATGCGATGGAGCTCGTCGCCCCAAAGTTCAACCCATGGTCCGCGTGTCCGATCACCTTTGATCGCAGGGACCACCCCACTAGTATCCATCATGGCGGATCCGCCGCACTAGTCCTAGACCCCATCATTGACGGATTTCACCTCACTCGAGTCCTTATGGACGGCGGCAGCTGCATGAACCTGCTCTATCAGGATACAGTGCGCAAAAGGGGTATAGATCCCTCGAGGATCAAACCCACCAAAACCACCTTTAAGGGCGTCATCCCAGGTGTAGAGGCCCATTGCACGGGCTCAATCACACTGTAAGTGGTCTTCGGATCTCCGGACAACTTCCGAAGCGAGGAGTTAATCTTTGATATCGTCCCGTTCCGCAGTGGCTATCACGCACTGCTCGGGCGAACCGCATTTGCAAAATTCAATGCGGTACCGCATTACGCATACCTCAAGCTCAAGATGCCAGGACCTAAGGGGGTCATAACAGTCAATGGAAACACAGAATGCTCGCTCTCCACGGAAGAGCACACTCCGGCCCTCGCAGCAGAAGCACAAAGCAGCCTTTTAAGGCAAATCACCAATTCGGCGACACAGCCCCCGGACACCGCTAAGAGAGTCCGGAGTAAACTGCAATAGGATCGCCTGGCGCGTTCAGAGCTCGCCTAGCAATTCGGCCCCCGTCCCAGTCCCAGTCAAGAGACGAAATGCGTGCCGCGCGTACATAATTACGCACTGAAAATACCATGGGCATAGGCGGGGGAACGATCAGGGCACGTCCCGCAATGCGGCTTAACAGCCCTAGGGGCTGTATACCTTTATCATTTTTTCTCTTCCAGGACCTAACTCTCTGGAAGCCCTTTCCGGCAGTACATTTGCCGGACACATTACGGGAAGGAACATCCAAGGAGGCAAGAAGCTAAGATGTACACGGGAACCCCCAGGTGGTCTCTAATAATAATCGATATACCCGCTTTCTACTATTCATACGCAGCTTGCCCTTGGATAGGACATGTCAAATAGTCCTATTTTCTGCTTATTGCACTACTTGTATCAATACGCTTCGACATATTATTTCAATGACAATGCATAGCATTAGTCTATTATTGCATTACCCATCCCTTTTTCTTATATGCTCATTTACGACTACTTGCACCCGTACATTCTGGCACGGTCAGTATGCCAGGGGCTTTCGTTTACCCCATAATACGGTGTGAGAAGTCCGAACACTTTCGATAGTGCGGCACCCCGAACTTATAGCATTATATGCATCAGCTCCGAATCATGTCTTGGGTCAATAGTTGGGTTTGCCCGGCTCCCATGCTTTGGTACCTTACATTCCTCTATATCGGCTAAGGTAGCACTGGGAGAACTACTGCGATTGTGTCCCGGTTCTTCCGGACGAGCACCTCAGTCGAGAAAGCCGAAAACTGACTGTCATGACAAGGCGAGAGCTGGTCGCTGTTCAAGAGGCTCATGTCCTTAATGACTTTTTCTGCTTCAGGCGAGGAGTCAGCCTTGCCCGACTTAGGCATGTATAGCACCCCAAATTCGGCCTTCTGAATAATAGGGGCTTCGCCAAAATTTAAAATTGTAGACTTCTATGGCTAAGTGAGAATGATAAAGCCTTATAGTCCGATTGCCTTGTTCGTGGTGCTGAACACCTCCCTAGAAGGACCCAAAATTGGGATAAAGAATGCTCAGGTTTATCCCAAACACCCCAGTACTAGTTACATGGGGGTAGAAGCCGACGACTGGCCAACTCTCAGATTTTATAAATGGCTGCACAAAAGTTAATATTTTAAATTAAAAAAGCGTTGCATAGCGCAAATGAACTCGTTTCACATTACAGGATCACATGAGCATGTTCATTCAAAAATTACATCTCTGGCACATTCATCCACCACAAGGCGGGAACCCTTCAGGACACTCTCATAATACATTTTGGGGCAGCGATGCTCCTTGCCCTCCGGCGGCCCCTCCTTCACCAGCTTCACGGCGTCCAGCTTCGCCCAGTGCACCTTCGCCCGGGAAAAACCCCTACGTGCACCCTCGATGCAGAAGGATCGCTTTATGACTTCAAGCCGTGGGCAGGCATCCACAAGCCGCCTCACCAGACCGAAGTAGCTGCCGGGCAGGGGCTCACCAGGCCATATCCGGACTATAAGACCCTGCATGGCCTGTTCGGCCGCCTTGTGAAGCTCGACTAATTGCTTCAGCTGGTCGCTCAAGGGCATTGGATGTTTGGTCCCAATATACTAAGACCAAAACAACTTTTCCGTCGAGCTCCCCTCCTCAGTTCGGTAAAACTCTGCGGCATCTAGTACACTGCAGGGAAGATCTGCGAACGCTCCTGGAGAGCTCTGAACTCGGGTAAGTAAAAGGAAAGTTTCCTTCACATGCTTGCTTTGCATAATGAATGCCTTACCCACTGCTATCTTCTTCACCGCATCCATCTCCTGGAGGGCCTTGTGGGCTTTAGCCTTGGCGCTCCCTGCGCTTTCGAGCGCCTTCGCAAGCTCGGACTCTCGCGTCTTAGAGTCAAGCTCCAAGGACTCGTGTTTTTTGGCGAGAGCCTCGAGTTCTTGCTGCACCTCGCCTACCCGGGCTTCTTGCTTTTCCCGCTCACGATGCTCCTTGGCCGCTTTGTCTTCGGCCTCGAACAGCGCCTTCTTCAGGGCCACCACCTCGGTCGAAGCCCCTGGCAAATTCATGATGATCCTATTACTTTACAATCGAACTTCTTTTTAAAGCGCAGACAAGGTATTGCTTACCTTTGCTCTCCTCGAGCTGCCTCTTGGTAAGGCCGAGCTCGTCCTCGGACCGCTCCAGGTCCTGCTTCAATGCAGAGACCTCCGCAGTACGTGCGGCAGCAGCCAGTAGTGAAGCCTGCACATACACATAGACATATTCTGATTAGACTCCTGAGTCATCATTTGATCCTCTATTCGGCCTTTCTTCATGAACGCCGAACAGAGCATCAGGGGCTACTGTCTATGCGGTAATATTTTCTTATATGTTGACTGCTTACCTCAAAGCCTGTTAGGAGGCTGGCACAAGCTTCGGTTAGTCCATTTTTGGCGGACTGAACTTTCTCGATCACCCCACTCATGATAGTGCGGTGCTCTTCGTCGATGGAAGCGCCACGAAGCGCCTCCAACAAGTTGTCCGGTGCCTCTGGATGGACAAAGGACACCGACACGGGCGGCTTGCCCCCCTTAACAGGGGATCGCCTGCCGGAGTCCGGAACCACCGAAGATTCCGGGGCAGTATTCGGCTGGGGGCCGAACTTGGAGCCTGTGGGAGTCTTGCTCCCTTTACGCCTAGGATCCGGAAGGTCGCCTCGAGGCGCCCCCAGGACCACCTCCCCTCGGCTTGGTGCCTTTCGGGACAACACTTCGACGTTTTCCATAGGGAGAGGGGTGGAGGCGGTCATAAGTGAATCGCTATTCATATCCGACGAGTCCAATGAACCATTCGACGTAGATACGTCGAGATGGGCTCGGGACGGACTGCATAATCATATGCGGCGTAATGAGAAACATTGCAATAAAATGTACCACGAATTACTATGGTGTCCGGATACTTATGACTTTGCCAGGGGCTTCTCCTTGGGTAACCACTCGTCGCCACTGTAGGCGGCCGTCGTGGAGCAGTCCGGAAGGAGGGTCCTTCCCTTCTTGGACCCTTCGGCCTCCCCGGTTGGGTGGGCCTTCCTTTTCTTGTCTCCCCCGACTGGGGGGAGAACTTTCCTCCTCCTCCTCCTTGTTTTCATGGAAGGAGTGCGCTTCGGAGTCATCGGACAATGAGTCTGATACAACCTTGCACCGAAGACCCTTTCGGGTTCCCGTGGCCTTCTTCTTGGTCTTCTTCACCGGCACCTCATAAGGTGCCGGAGCCAGCATCTCCGTTAGGAGAGCATCTGTAGGATCTTCAGGCAGGGGGGTTGGGCAATTGAGCTGCTCCGTTGTCTTTATCCAATCCTGTTATGGGCATGGGAGCTTAGACCACGCACATCATTTAACTAGGGCAAATAAGTACCCTGTGAGATATAAAAACCGGATTGGCATGGCGCTTTGCGCTGAGTCCGCGGTCCTCGGTGAGATAAGGAGTTACCTCGACGCCCTTGAACAACACCCTCCAGACGTCCTTGTGCGTCGTGTCGTAGAGCTCTCGCAGCGTCTGGTGCTTCGCTGGGTCGAACTCCCACAAATTGAATGCCCGTCATTGACATGGGAGAATCCGGCGGAAGAGAATGACCTGGACCACGTTGACGAGCCTGATTTTCTTGCTCATCATGTTCCTGATGTAGGTCTGGAGTCCGGTCAGCTCTACCGGGGAACCCCAGGACAGTTTCATCTCTTTCCAGGAAGTGAGCCACATGGGGATTCCAGATCGAAATTTGGGGGCCGCCACCCAGTTGGTGTCGCGCGACTCGGTGATGTAGAACCACCCCGATTGCCACCCCTTTATGGTCTCCACATAGGAGCCTTCGAGCCAGGTGACCTTTGGCATTTTGCCCACCATGGCACCTCCGCACTCTGCTTGCTGGCCAACCACCACCTTCGGTTTCACATTGAAAGTCTTCAGCCACAGGCCCAAGTGGGGCTTGATGCGGAGGAAGGCCTCGCACACGACGATAAACACCGAGATGTTGAGGATGAAACTGGGGGCCAGATCATGAAAATTCAGCCCATAGTAGAACATGAGCCTGCGGTCAAATGGGTGGAGGGGAAATCCAAGTCCGCGGATGAAGTAGGTAAGAAAAATTACCCTCTCATGGGGTTCAGGCGTAGGGATGATCTGCCCCGCATCTGGCAGCCAATGCGCGATATCCGCGGCCAGATATCTAGCTTCCCGTAACTTTGCGATGTGCTCCTCCATGACGGAGGAGACCATCCACTTGTCTCCAGCTCCGGACATGTTTGGAGTGGTTTGATAGGAAGGGCGCGTGCTTGGGCGCTGGAGCTCGAGTGCATGAGAATGCATAAGCGAGGAGGAAGAAGGCGTGGGTGAAAAGGAGGAATCTGTGTCCCTTTATAAGGGCGGAAGAGGTGATACGCCTCCCCATTTGCCTGGTAAAATCGCTTATTCCCCAAGCGCCGTAATTGATGGCGCGGTTGGGTTAGTGTGACACCCCAAAATTTTGGCCTTGTTTTATTAATTTTTTTTTCAGGAATAAAAACTTTGGATTTCTGAGCTCCATTTTGATTTTGATTTTTAAATCATTTCCTTCCCTGTTGTGATGAGTTTTTTTTCCCAAAGAGAAAACTTTTCAAATATGTTATTGGACTTGTTTAACCTCTCAAGAAAAACTTTCCTTTTATCAGTATAGCTAATTAACTAAAATAATTGCTTGATCTTTACTTTCTTGAAAATAGTTTTTCAAGGTTAAATGGCCATTTTTGAACTATAACCATTTGATAAATTCACTTAAAATTCCCATAAAAATTTGGAGATGTCATGTGATGTTTTTAAATCACTATTATGCAAAAATATATTTCATTCATGAAATATTTTGAGCCCTGCACTCAATTTTTCTTCTCTGGTCCAGAGTGCATTTTGCACTGCAACCCTTTTTTATATTTCTTTAAAACTTCTACCAAAATTAGGGGAGGTCAGTAGGAGCATATTAGTCCACTTTGTGCAAAAATCCAGGGTTGTTCTTTGAAAATATTGAGTGTATCAACCTCTTTTCCATTCTGGTCCAATTTGAGGAATTGTACAGCAACCACCATTTTAGTTGCTCCTATACCCTTAATTATTTCTCCTACTTGTAGTCCCCCATGTTAAACCCTTAAGTCCAGGAGCATGCACCATTTAGATCATTTTTGGTTCATGAAATAATGCTATTTATTTCCTGTCCAGAAATGTAGTTTTGCAAAACTTGCACTAACAAGTTTCTGCTTTTGGCCAACTAACATCACCACCCTCTCTTTCTTCCACAGAGACCCCCATCTGGAGTTTTTGGCCACCCCAAGACTTGCCTAAGTGCCATTGGCATTTTGTCAAACACCCTGCGGACATGTTCTGTTTTGACATGAATTGTGGCATTGCACTGTGAGCTTGCACCGTTGAACAAACTAGCATGTCCACTAGACTCCCCGTTGCTCCTAACCTCGATCTGGTAAACCCCATCCTCACCCGCGACCTGTAGCATGCCGCGGCATTGTGTCGAACATCTGGTGTGCGTGCACTGGACGCGCCCAGAGCGCGCCAATTGCAGCCACACGCCCGAGCCGACACGCTGGCCCCACGGCTTTGGCCCGCTCTGCAGCACCACGCCACGCGCTCCCCTCCTCGCAGCAACGCGCCAAGCAGCCCCGCCGCGCCCGGCAGGCCAAGCGCTAGCCGCCGCCGCCCGACAACCCTGCGCCGTTCAGCGCCGCCCAAGCCACCCCGGCTCGCCACCTGGCCCCGGCACAGCCCGAGCTCATCCACACGGGTGTCCTCTAGCGTTCGTCGCCGCCACGTCGCCCTAGCTACAGAGAGGCGGTTCGCCGGAGAGCTTATCCCCACCGCCGTGGAACCGACCTCGGCGTGCTATAAATGGACACCCCGAGCCCCTCTGAGCACGCACGCGACCTCATGCTACCCCCATGGCGCTCCCCTGCCTCGCATTCGACCCGGGGAGGTCTTCTTCATCATCTCCGGCAACTCCTGCCGCCGCCACCACCCCGGCCAATCCGGCACCTCCAGCACCTCTCCCTCTCCGTTCTCTTCGCCAGGAACTTCCTCATCCTCCCGTGGGCCTTTTCCCCTACTTGATTTTGATCGGGAGCCAACGCCGCCACAAAGTCACTTTGTCACCGAAGCTTCCTCCGCCGCGGAGCTCGCCGCCGGCAGCTCACTCCGTCCCCGCCGACCCTACGACCACCGGGAGAACCGCCCCAGCCGTGCGGATCCATCCCCACCCTCGGGGGCCTGCGAGGAGCAGCCAAACGCCGACGACGATCGCCGGAGCCCCGCTCTGCTCGGGCAGAGGAGGGAGACGACGCGCGGCGACTGGTCAAACCTGACCAGTGGGCCAGGCGGGCCCACTGTCGGTGACCCAGCTCCGCCTCCACGCGTTTAAGTGGAAGCGTAAAGACCCTAAGTACGTCTCCCGTTGTCGAAGACGTATTCTGCCGAAACGTTTTCTTTTTCTATTTTATTTTAAAAACAGATTTTGACCAAATCTTTGACTGGCTATAACTTTTTAAATATAACTCCAAATGAGTTGATTCTTTTTCCTACCTTCCTCAAAATTGATCTAGTTTATTTTAAGATTTATTTGAAAAAATTTCAAACAACCTTTTTGTTCTGTTTTTGAAATATGTGTTAATTCAAGTATATTTTTAAATAGGATTTTGGGAAAGAGAAGGAACTTTCAAAAGTTTGGAGAGCACCCTACCTTTCCACACATTGAAGGCAAGCATTCTGAACCCCGGCATAATAATTATTGGAGTAATCATTGATGCATTTATAACACAACCGCTTTTCGAAGGACTTGTTATTTCATTTGATATGATCATATGCATGGGTGCATGTTATTGTTTTCCATGCTGTTGGAAAAGAACACACTTGTGATGATCATCATCCTCATGTGCCTTGCATGCATACCGGTAGGAACCGGGAAAAACCTCTGCCTTGGGTAGGCATGAGTTTGTCGCCGGTCACCGTCGCGACGGTTATGTCCGGTATGGCATGGTAAGATATAATAAGTGTTGATTGTATTGGTTGAAATATATTCGTTATACTAATCATGCAGGGAATACTTAAACCTCCTGAGTCGACCGTAGATCGAGTCTTGTTCCAGTAAACCCCATACTTGTTTCGTACTACCACTCGTCTCTACAGCAAGTAGAGTACGGTTCAGTAAGTTGTCAACCTCTTTCTAGCACACACCGTACAGAGAGGCCATGGTGGAAGATACTGGTTGTAACTGGTAGGCAGGCCACCTGGTCCGGGAGCATGGGTGTTTCCGGTTGGGACCGAGAGTGGAGGCCACCCCTTAGAGCACGCGATATAAATTTGATCCCATGCTACGCGAGGTTGTAGCCTCCCCACTTAGAGTTTGCTTAACAGGTGTCGTGGGTGATTCCAGACACGTGTGTGATAAGCTGGTGTGTGCAAGTTAGGTGTGTTTTCAACAAAAAGACCGTAGACGGAATTAGTCCTGCTGGACTAAAGAAATCCGTTACTCGTGGGTAAAGAGTACACCCTCTGCAGAGAATAAACCTATTCGAATAGCCGTGTCCATGGTTAATGATTTCAGTCTGGGATGGGTCAGGTGTCGGTCTTAGTGTCGGTCTTCGGAGGTGAAACTGTTAACCAGAAAATGGAATTACTACTCGTGACTTGTGATATCTATGATTATTATTATTGTTGACTAACCCGTGATATTATTGTTATTACCGAATATCTCTGGGATGGTTCTACCTCCGGGATATTCAATATGATTGTTTCTTTTAAAAGCCCTTTATGTGGCGTCGCTCAGACGCCCGACTGTGGCATTTCTTTTCAAGCCCTTTATGTGGCGTCGCTCAGACGCCCGACTGTGGCATTTCTTTTAAAGCCCTTTATGTGGCGTCGCTCGGACGCCCGACTGTGGCATTTCTTTTAAAGCCCTTTATGTGGCGTCGCTAAGACGCCCGACTGTGGTATTCCTTTTGAAGCCCTTTATGTGGTGTCGCTAAGACGCCCGACTGTGGCATTGCTTGTTTTTTTGTTTCATAAATTTTAATACTATTATATTATTGCAATTTTTTTAATAACTTGCTTGCACGTATCCGAGATTTATTTATCTTTTGTGACTGACGTCATGAGCATAAAATATTTTCAGCCCATCATTGTTATATTATACCTGTGTTCATAATGTTTGCGAGTACATTCAAAGTACTCACTGGCTTGTCCCTGGCTATTGTCTTGGCCAGATTTTCTTGCACGGAGAGGAGCGACGCGATGCCAGCCCCGGAACCCACACAATGGAGATAGCAGCCTCGCGAAGATAGGAATTAACCTGGTCAGCTGTTCCCGTGGGAAATGGAGTCCCATAGACACTGATGTTTCACAACCCGCTTCCGCCACCAACCACTAGAAACCATTTGTTGTACTCACAGGCCAGAATGGTCTTGTACTACATATTTTGTATTTTGCTTGGGATTTCTGTATCAAGTTGGAGCCTCATCAGCTAACAGTAATCCTGGGGCTGATGAGCACGACGGTCTTTTCTGGAAATTTATTACCCGGAAAAACCGGTCATGGCAGTTACCCACGTCCGTATTGATGAGAATCCCGTAATAAGGGGACACGATCCCTGCTTTGACAAGACGTGTCAAGAAAACCGCCTCACGTTATGTGCGGTGTTGGTTGAGAAAAACGGTTCGAATAATGACCGGGCCAGGACATGATGTCATGCTGTCAAAACATGTCAGCAGATTAGATGGTATGTGGAACTTATTTTGCAGAGCCGGACACTATCCTTGTGTTCAAAATCTTCTATGGAGTATTCAGAGGAGGAACCCTCCTTGCAATGCCAAAGACAAAACTGCGTGCCAGACTCATTGTCATTGAAGCCTGGTTCAGGGGCTACTGAGGGAGTCCTGGATTAGGGGGTCTCCGGACAGCCGGACTATATCCTTTGGCCGGACTGTAGACTTCGTCCCGTGTCCGGATGGGACTCTCCTTGGCATGGAAGGCAAGCTTGCACTACAAAAAAATACACTTTCGTGATGATACGTGTTTGTCACAGTAGGTTGCATTTTCTATCATGCATGTACATCCATGACGATTTTATGACAGAATCAAGATAGTCATACATGTGCTGTCATAGAAGTGTTCCATGACATTACCAAAATTATCATCACGGAAGTGTCCACTTCCATGACGATAAATCATGCGTCACAGAAGTGCTTTCGTCAAGGGTGACCGACACGTGGCATCCACCGTAACAGAACGCCGTTAAGCTATCGGGTCGGGTTTTGGATCTGATAACCCGTTAACAGCCCCAACCAATTGGTATTTTCCACGTGTAAAATCATCATTGGCTGGAGGAGACACGTGTCAGGTCCGCATTGGCACAGGTGTCACTCATCCAATGGGCGAGACGCGCCTATGATATGTTGACACGTGGACTGGCCCATCAATTTAAATGGGCCGACCCAATTGAAGGCCCACAAGATTTTGTGGACCATAATGGGCCGGCCCAGCTAAAGGCCCACAAGATTTTGCGGACCATAATGGGCAGGCCCAGCTAAAGGCCCACAAGATTTTGTGGGCCATAATGGCCCGGCCCAGGTAAAGGCCCACAAGATTTTTGTGTGCCATAATGGGCCGGCCCAGGTAAAGGCCACTACTAGGAAAACGGCTATAGATGAAATGGACACTAATGGTGCACCACGTGTGTGGTGCGCCATTAGAATATAGCAATGGCGCACCACATACAGGTACGCCATTAGTAATATATTACTAATGGCGCACCTGGTGTGCGGTGGGCCATTAGAAGTTTTGAAAAAAACAATTGTTACTAATGGCGCACCGTGGGTGTGGTGCGCCATTACTAGTTGACATAGTAATGGCGCACCACACCCACGGTGCGCCATTAGAAGTTTTGAAAAAAAAGTAAAAAAAATTGTTAGTAATGGCGCACCAGTGGACAGTGCGCCATTACTAGTTTTTCCATTACTAAGTTTTTTTCAAAAAAAATTCAAAAAAAATTCAATTTTTTTTTCAAAACTAGTAATGGCGCACCGTGGGTGTGGTGCACCATTACTAGTTTAACTACTAATGGCGCACCACCCCACGGTGCGCCATTACTAGTTTGCCCGGCTTCCACCGAATGCACCCCCCTCCCCCCCCCCCACCCCCACCCCGTGGACCGCCTTTTCAGTTTAAAAAAAATAAAAAAATGATAAAAATGTCAAAAAAATAAAAGAAAATAAGTTTGCCATGTGATATGTGGTCTAGTTGTTGGAAAAATTTACAAATATAAATTTCGACTTTATTTGCAAAATCTCTCTGGAAATTTGTAAAATGGGCATAACTTTTGCATACGAACTCGGATTAAAAAGTTTTATATATGAAAAATCATCTACTCGAAAAGTTACATCCGAATTTAACTGGGGGAACCTTGTTAAACATTTTCAAAATCCCCAAAACCCTAACACAAAAAAAGCTACGGGGCTTTCAAGATCCAGAGGCAAAAAAATTCAAAAAAAAGGTTTTGAATTTTTTTTTATTTTTTTTCAAAAAGTGATACGTAATATGACCGGGAAGTTTGAAATATTTTTCAAAATTTCATCATAGTCATGAACATGAACAAAGTCCTGGACATCAACATGGTATAATAGGATTGATATGCTAGATATATCAACAAGTGCCTGTGAAGTGAGTTGTTGCTGTGGTTGGATAGAACTTTGTAGTTAAGCGTGCTTGGGTTGGAGTAGTGTGAGGATGGGTGACCTTTTGGGAAGTTTGACCACAGAGTGCGATTTGACCTGAGATTAAGACATAATGACCTGAGATTAAGAAAAAAACGAAAAAAATTTGAATTTTTTTGAAAAAGTTAAAAAAATATCTGGAAAAAAATTTGAAAAAAAATTGTTACTAATGGCGCACTTCTATGTGGTGCGGCATTAGTATACCAGATACTAATGGCACACCGTGGGCCATACTAATGGTGCACCACAGGTGCGCCATTAGAAAAAAATTCTAATGGCGTGATGCTAGTGGTGCACCAGTAGTGCACCATTAGTAGCGAAAATAGGTGCGCCACTAGCAGCCCTTTTTCTAGTAGTGGGCCCACAAGATTCTTGCAGATCATAATGGGCCGGCCCAGCTAAAGGCCCACGAGATTTCGCCGACATTAATGGGCCGGCCCAGCTGTAGGCCCATAAGATTTTGAGGACCCTAGTAGGCCGACCCATTAACTGGCTGCCATGTTTTGGGCCAAATGATGGCCCATATTTGATCCGGTCCATTAATGGCATGCCACGCTCCGGGCCTAATAGTGGCCCATATGAGATCCGGCCCGTTAAAAGCATACCAAGTTCTGGGCCAAATTATGGCCTAGATCAGGTCCGGCCCTTTAAGAGGCTTTGGGCTCAATTATGGCCCATATCAGATTCGGCCCGTCAACTGGACACTATGCTTTTGGGTCCACTTGCTAAAGGCCCACTCAGTAATTCGGCCTGATATAAGTTTTGGCCTGTTGAGGGCATGTTTAACATTTCGGCCCTATATTAATTTCGGCCTGTTAAAAGCCCGTCATATAGTTGGGCCTATCTACGGCCCGGTTTGCATCCGACCTGCTTGTAGCCGATATTTGATTGGGCCAAACAAGGACCGAGACAATTTTGGCCTGTTAAAAGCCCGTGATTTGATTCGCACAATCATGGGCCAGGGTTCATTTCAGGTTGCTACCGGCCCATGAGCTGTTCGGCACGTTTCAGGCCCAACCTACATCGTGATTGCATGATGGCCCGATTATGTACCGTAATTTTACAGTTTGGCCGGTTTACTGCGAAGACAGGATATATATAGTAAATTAACTGCAGCATCGTGAATAAGAAAAAACCTAGACTATACAATAAAGAAATTATGGCATATTACGTCCACTGGGCATCAAAGTTCGCCACTATGATAATAAAGCACAAGCAGACATCAGATTACATACACTGGGCATCAAAGATCGCCACTAGTGCAAATAAACACGCCGACAAAATAATATACAAAACCGACAGCACTTCAATAGAGTTCAAGAAAGGTTAGCCCTGCTGGGGAGCTGCAGCGCAAGTAGCTGAGCAAGATGATGAGACTGCGCTTGTTCAACACTTATATCTTCCTCACTCTGAAAGATAAACAAGCAGACAGATGACAGGTTTTGCACATAAAGGTATCAGTGTTGACAATTCATCACATTTCTTACTGACGAATAAAGTGACACATTTTAAAATTGCATTAACACAATATGGTATTGTTCAGGTCAAGACATGGCAGGAAATGACATTGTGAAGGAGTGGGCAGCTTCATGACACTACTGGATTACAGATCAAGAACTCATAAGTATCAATGGTTAGTGTGCTGTCAATTTAAACCATTTCAGATTGGCTAATAAAGAGATGGTTTAAATAATAGTAGAATGATATGACATTGTTCATAGTTAAGACACTTCAGAATATGACATTGTGCTGTAGTGGGTAGGTTCACCACACCACTGGATTACAGATGAAGAACAGAAGCATACATGCAGTGCAAAAGAAGATCACTTGCTATGTATAGTTTAATTTACATGGTATGAAGAAGGAACTTGGTTGTACAACTGAAAACATAAATTGAGAAAGTACAAACTTTTGTTTATGAACTACATAATAAACTTTAAACAAGCAATTTGATGCAAACACCAAAAATAAACAGCTGTTGCAGTCACGCCTAACCAAATATATACAACAAAGTTTGAAGGCTTGAGATGGACAAACTTACATTATTGGTGAAGACAGGCTCTATAAAGGCCTTGTCCATGCTGATGGGGGCAATTGAAGAAGTTTACCACAGAATCTTCTTCAAAAGCATTGCCTTTATTCTACATTTTGTTAAGAGTAAATATAGATGTGATAATATACGAAAAAATGGAGAATATTTAAGATAAGATGAAGAGTGATGCTACCTAACCAAGTAGCTATAGATGTAAGTGCAGCGATACAGGCAAAAGGTATAGCCAAGAGCAATGCACAGCTAAACTTCTTCAGTACCAACCTTATGGTAAGAGTAAATATAGATCTGATGTGTAGAAAATGGAGGGCAGAGGAAAATAAGCTGCAGAGTGATGGTACATGAACAACTACCTGTCATTATAAGTACACTGATAAAGGACAGCATGTACTTACAAGAACAATGCAGAGCTAAAAACATTGGCATTGGATATATTCTACACTAATGTAACCATTCATACAGATCAGATAATTTGGAGCGAACAATTGATAAGAAAGCTATCATGCATACTGTTATCACATAATGAATCTAGTATCTATGCAAGTACAGTGATACAGGACAACAGGTACTAACAAGAGCAAAGCAGCGGGCAGCATATTTGTGATATCCTGTCATTCTTGTCAAACTGGAATTCTTCTTCGAGAAGATTTCCTGCAAAAAAGATCCGTAAGGCACATGCGGAAAGTAGAAGTTCAAATTGTCATGTGATTTCATAGACAATACCTCATCCTGGGAACGAGACCAATGCATAACAAGGTTTTTCCATTCAATGTCTTCTAAATTTAGCACAGGAGACTTCACCAGAAATTCGTTTATAGACTTGCCATCAAAGTGTGATTTCCTCAGGTAACATCGATATTGCTGCAATGCTTCCTTGAAAAGCACAAGCAAGCTTTGCTCGTCATGACTATCCAGATTGACCCTCGCCTAGTTACAATAATGTAATGCAAATCATTGATGTGTTCAATCAGTAGAAAACAGGAAAATAATAATCATGAATAATAGCACCTACACTTAAGTTGGACAGGAAGATGTGAAAATGGTATTTGTCTTCACAATAATCTTCCCATGATGGGAATATATGCATGTAGTCCCCAACAACATTGAAAGCATTGTCTTTTAAACTGGGAATAAATGGAATGGGGTTCCAATCTGTAGGAATTGGTCGTCTCTGCAGTTGGGATAGGTCTTCGGCCGATGGACTTGCTATACTGTTTGCTGGAGTGGGATTTTTCTATGGTACAGATGGTGCTATGGCAAATGAAATCGGTATACCATTTGCTGGAGTGCAGGTCCTGTGTGGTGAGGCTAGTGGTGTGGCCAGTGAAGTATGGGTACAGTCTGCTGGAGTCGGTCCTACGTTTTGTGTCACTGGTTGTACATCCAATATAAGTGGGGTGCTGTCTAATTTCTCCGGCACCACCACGTTTTTCAAGGACTTTGCTGGTGCTCCTTCAGGTTCGACAATCACCCTCTTCCTTTTTGATGTCTGATGCACAAGAACAACATTTGAGTGGCAAAACATGGTACGATGACAGATGGAATATGTATTGATAATGGATGGGCATGGCATCTCGACATATATGATGAGTAAACTAAGCAGATGGCGGTGCAACAAAGTAGAAGAAATGCAAGACAACATATGCAAGATACCCGCAACCAATAAAACATTGCCAAATTAGAACAGGCACCTTGATGGGTGAACAGGACAGGCCATCTGCCTTTGACTCCTTGAGGTTAGAATAGTCATTAGGATCATATTCTGAACAAGAATCAACAGGTGGGGAGCGTATGAGTTTCATTGCATCCAGAATGGCACGCAATGCCTTGGTGCCAATTTTTTAAGTCATTGCAGTGTTTAGCTTCAAGAGTGGACTGCTGCTAGTGCGACACAAAGAAGCTACACAGGTCGTAGTGTAGATATAACGGGAAAACCTTGAGCATCAGAGTAAAATCAGCAAAGTGGAACTTGCTGGAATATATGTGCTAGTATTGCCGGTACGGCTAGAAAGGCTTCAGATACCAGCTCTCTTCAAGTGAAGGTGCGATACTGTTAATATCAGTGTAACTCTCAAAGGCCAAACAGCTCCCCGCATTTCCTTGCTATTCTTATAGGATTCAAGTGGGCAGGCCCCTACAAATCCTATTCCTATGTTTACAAGATCCTACAAATCAAAGAGGCTCAAAGTGTCCATCACAACCGACCGTATAGACCTCTACACTGCAAATGTCCTTGCTCATTTTCAGTACAAGGAACATACTGTACTACTATCATACTCCCTCCATTCCAAAATATAAGTCTTGGTAGAGATTTCCACTATGAATCACATACAGATGTATCTAGATACATTTTAGAGTGTAGATTCATTCATTTTGCTCCATATGTAGTCCATGGCGGAATCTATACAAAGACTTGTATTTAGGAATGGAGAGAGTACATATTAAAGAAGAACGGAAGAGGAACATGGTAAAGAAGAGCAAGCAGATTTTGGATAATAAAATGTTGGTTGCACAGTGCCCACACATGATGAACCAGAGCGCATTAAGAATGCAACTCCCAGCTGTCTCTCGACCATTTTAGGCAGTTGGATGATGATCCTACGTCTCCTAACCCTTCTTCTTCCTTGTCTCTGATTCTTCCCATACAGAACACCGCACGGGCCGCCGGCCGGACCACCGGCCACCACCTCCTGTGTTCCTCTGCCACCCCCACCCCCACCCCAACCCCCACCCGCGTCGAGTTTTCTTCGTTCGGCGAGGCCCCACAACCACCCGAGCCCCTTCGATCGCACCGGCGAACTCCGGCGAGCTCTGAAAAATCGACTGACCCAATTTTGAAATTTAGTCTACTTTGATTTAACTTGTGTGGAATATAAAAGGGGAAAACCATAAGCATTGGGAGTATAGTGTTGAGCATGCCATGGCGGATCTGAAGGTGCAAACCGGACAAAGGCAACTTTGCGATAAATAAAGCAGTGGTGATCTATTTTCTTGCTACGATAAATAAGTTGAGCAGATACGAAAGAGTACCGCCTCTGGTGCGGCGCCATGTATGCATTTGCTGAGAATTTGACGGTGCTGCGGTAGTGATGGCTGTCGGTGGCATGGAAGCAGATGTAGGAGGGTAGACGGTGGTGGCGGGGCGCGGTGGATGAGACGGTCGTAGGAGCGGCCCCGACACGGTGGATGACGGCGGGGATGAAGCGAGAGGACGGGATGCAAGGATCCCGGTCCGAAGCCATGGATGAGAGAGGTTGATCTCTTGTAATGGACGGCGGCGTTGGGGTATCAGCTCCAGCATCGTGGAGGAGGATGGTGGTGGATGGGGTGGCGGACGGCGGCGGACGGAGGAGGGTGGGGTGGAGAGGGTGTTTTGGCGCCCACGGAGTACAAATGGGGAAAAGGGAGGTAGAGAGGAAGGTGGAACCATGTATTCAGGGCTCGCTTGTCTCAAATGTGAGGAAATTTATAAACTTAGCCCCCGTTTCAAATTTCTACTACATCACAGCAACATTAGTCGGTTGGGGATAGGACGGTAATCTCGCATACACCGAATATTTGCCGACAAGAGTTTGTTTTTGGCACCCACCGTGTATGAATATGAATCGGGGAGGGAGTCGATTTCGGCCGAGGACACACTGTGTTTTGGCGCCCACCGTGTATGAATCTGGGTGAGAGGCGGTTACGTCACGTTTGGGTGAAATTACAAACCTACCCCTATCGGAACCTATAGAAATCCAGCAGATAGGCTTTGCGTGGCAGGGATAGGCAGTAGGGATTTCCATCTCGCAGATTTTGGTTTCGGGCGGTTACTGTGACTTTCCCCGCTTTGTTCAAATTTTGCAGAGTGCATGTTTACCATGCCAACTCAATTCGAATCCCGTTTGTATTCTATTTTTTTGGGCGGGATCCATTTTCAATTGGAATTACATTCTATATACATCATATATATATATATATATCCTTTCAAAAGCACAACTAAGAATTCTGATCCTTTATATGTATAATATGATTTACAAATACAACGATCTCGAAATCTTAAGGTTGAATTTGAAATTTTTTAACCAAATTATGTTCTACTAAAATGTATGGATCAGTAATATCTACATATTAAATAACATAGATGTGCGTGAATTCATATGAGTATGCATGTTTGATAGATCAATTTTGGTTCGAGTATGGATTACATGTATCATCATCTCGAATTCAAATATTTGAATCCCTTTTTTGTTCACTCCGTTCACGCCCATCTCTCTCGCATGCATGCTCCTTCAGGTAGCTATCACTCTCGTTTCTCCAGCTCACCCGCACGCTCACTTCATGTTTCTCCTATCCTCGCAAACATGGTCTCTCGACGTCTCCCTTGAGAAGTGTCACACTCTCCCTATCATTATACATTACACGGTTTTCATTATCTCTCACGTCTCTACTATTCTTTGGTATCACTCGCTACCTAAGCTTTATTTTTTACCGCCACACACACAGTCTCCACTCGGCTTTCACTTTGTCTTTCTCTCTATGGGATTCTCTCACACACACCCTATATGTCTCTACATATGACTCATACCGCTAAAATTACTCTCTCTCGCTTTCCTGTAGACACAACATTTGTTGCGGTCTCCTTTTCGTCTCCATCCCAGACTTCATTTGTTTACCGATCAGACAACCTCGACTAGCGTCTCCTCTCTCTCTCTCTCTCAGACACACACAAAACTCCTGCTTCCACTCCCCTTCCCGACTACCGTCTCTCTCTCACACACAAAACTCTCGCTTTTGCACCCCGACTCGTATTTCTCTCACAAACATTTATCGACTAGCTAGCCTCTAGATAGGTTTATACACCCGCACACTCGTGCTTCCACCATCGCATACATGTCTCTCTCATGCTCCTTGTATCTATGTAGATTTTTCTTCCCTTCTTGAGACACGCCCTCTCGATCGTGCACACACACACTATCGCCTCATTTTAAGTTGATACCTATCGCACACACACTCCTTGTGTCTTTGTCACACATGCACTTCGTCCTCCTCCACTCTCCCTCTCTCTCACACACACATGGGCTTTTTGCAACAACTAGCAAGATGCCCATGCGTTGCACGCAACATCAAGATGCATTTGTATGAGTAGTTTATCTTGTGGGGGAAAAGGATGAACGAGGGAAGGCCTTATTTGCAAATGTGGAGAGGGGTGTGGATATCTTTTTGCAAAATTGCCATAGTTTCCTTCCTATCCGTCAGATATAGATCGGACGGCCTATATTGCAGGATGGCAGGCACACGATCATCACCGACAATGCTTTTTATAAGAGTAGGGATAAAAAATAGAGTTGGTGATGATGGTGGGCCTGCCATCCTGCAATGTAGGTCGTCCGATTTATATCTGACGGATAGGAAGGAAAATACAGAAATTTACCCACACTCTTCACCACATTTGCAGATAAGGCCTTCCCTCGTTCATCCTTTTCTCCCACAAGATCTTGATGTTCCGTGCAACGCATGGGCATCTTGCTAGTAAGAGTAGAAATTAGACATATACCACTTCTCGAATCTTGAAACCAACAACATTCCTCCCTTATCTCATCAAAAACGCCAAAGGAATATATTTTGAGTGAAACATAACATATTTTTAGTGATATATGTATTTCAAAACTAGACTTTTTTTCTATCAAATCGGTGAATATGTATTAATCTACTTTGATTGTGTGGCAATGCTACCTCTTGAGCACTGCCTTGGATATCCCCGAAGAGGAGAGGATGATGCAGCAAAGTAGCGTAAGTATTTCCCTCAGTTTTTGAGAACCAAGGTATCAATCCAGTAGGAGGCTACGCGCGAGTCCCTCGTACCTACACAAAAACAATAGCTCAATGCAACCAACGCGCTTAGGGGTTGTCAATCCCTTCACGGTCACTTACGAAAGTGAGATCTGATAGAGATGATAAATAATATTTTTGGTATTTTTGGTATAGAGATGCAAAGTAAAAAAAGTAAAAGCAAAGTAAAAGCAAAGCAATAATAAAGTGATGGAGATTGATATGATGAGAAAGAGACCCGGGGGCCATAGGTTTCACTAGTGGCTTCTCTCAAGAGCATAAGTATTCTACGGTGGGTGAACAAATTACTGTTGAGCAATTGACAGAATTGAGCATAGTTATGAGAATATCTAGGTATGATCATGTATATAGGCATCATGTCCGAAACAAGTAGACCAACTCCTGCCTGCATCTACTACTATTACTCCACTCATCGACCGCTATCCAGCATGCATCTAGGGTATTAAGTTAAAAACAGAGTAACGCCTTAAGCAAGATGACATGATGTAGAGGGATAATTTCATGCAATATGATAAAAACCCCATGTTGTTATCCTCGATGGCAACAAGACAATACGTGCCTTGCTGCCCCTTCTGTCACTGGGAAAGGACACCGCAAGATCGAACCCAAAGCTAAGCACTTCTCCCATGGCAAGAAAAACCAATCTAGTAGGCCAAACCAAACTGATAATTCGAAGAGACTTGCAAAGATAACCAATCATACATAAAAGAATTCAGAGAAGATTCAAATATTATTCATAGATAGACTTGATCATAAACCCACAATTCATCGGTCTCAACAAACAGACCACAAAAAGAATATTACATCTAATAGATCTCCACGAGAGCGGGGGAGAACATTGTATTGAGATCCAAAAAGAGAGAAGAAGCCATCTAGCTACTAACTATGGACCCGTAGGTCTGAAGTAAACTACTCACACTTCATCGGAAAGGCTTGGATGATGATGTAGAAGCCCTCCGTGATCGATGCCACCTCCGACGGAGCTCCGGAACAGGCCCCAAGATGGGATCTCGTGGATACAGAAAGTTGCGGTGGTGGAATTAGGTTTTTTGCTCCGTCCCCGATCGTTTGGGGGTACGTAGGTATATATAGGAGGAAGAAGTACGTCGATGGAGCTTCGAGGGGCCCACGAGGCAGGGGGCGCGCGGGCGCCCTCCACCCTCGTGGCCGCCTCGTGGCTTTCTTGACGGAGGTTCCAAGTCTCCTGGATCTTATCTGATGAGAAAATCATGTTTCCGAAGGTTTCATTCCGTTTGGACTCCATTTGATATTCTGTTTCTCCAAAACACTGAAATAGGCAAAAACAACAATTTTGGCTGGGCCTCCGATTAATAGGTTAGTCTCAAAAATAATATAAAAGTGGAAAATAAAGCCCAATATAGTCCAAAATAGTAGATAATATAGCATGGAGCAATCAAAAATTATAGATACGTTGGAGATGTATCAAGCATCCCCAAGCTTAATTCCTGCTCGTCCTCGAGTAGGTAAATGATAAAAAGAGAATTTTTGATGTGGAGTGCTACTTGGCATAATTTTAATGTAACTCTTCTTAATTGTGGTATGAATATTCAGATATGAAAGATTCGAGACAAAAGTTCATATTGACGTAAAAATGATAATACTTCAAGCATACTAACTAAGCAATTATGTCTTCTCAAAATAACATGGCCAAAGAAAGTTCATCCCTACCAAATCATATAGTTTAGTCACGTTTCATTTTCATCACACAAGAATGCTCTCATCATGCACAACCCCGATGACAAGCCAAGCAATTGTTTCATACTTTAGTAATCTCAAACCTATAAACTTTCACGCAATATATGAGCGCGAGCCATGACATAGCACTATGGGTGGAATAGAATATAATGAGGGGGTTATGTGGAGAAGACAAAAAAGGAGAAAGTCTCACATCAACGAGGCTAATCAATGGGCTATGGAGATGCCCACCGATTGATGTTAATGCAAGGAGTAGGGATTGCCATGCAACAGATGCACTAGAGTTATAAATGTATGAAAGCTCAGCCAAACAAACTAGTGGGTGTGCATCCAACTTGCTTGCTCACGAAGACCTAGGGCACTTGAGGAGGCCCATTGTTGGAATATACAAGCCAAGTTCTATAATGAAAAATTCCCACTAGTATATGAAAGTGATAACATGAGAGACTCTCTACTATGAAGATCATGGTGCTACTTTGAAGCACAAGTGTGGTAAAAGGATAGTAACATTGTCCCTTCTCTCTTTTTCTCTCATTTTTTGGGCCTTTTTTATGGCCTTTGTCTTTTTTTGGGCCTTCTCCTTTTTTATGGACTTTCTCTTTTTTTGTTCCTCACTTGGGACAATGCTCTAATAATGACGATCATCACACTTCTATTTATTTACAATTCAATGATTACAACTGGATACTAGAACAAAGATGACTCTATATGAATGCCTCCGGTGGTGTACCGGGATATGCAATGAACCAAGAGTGACATGTATGAAAGAATTATGAATGGTGGCTTTGCCACAAATACTATGTCAACTACATGATCATGCTAAGCAATATGACAATGATGAATGTGTCATGATGAACGGAATGATGGAAAGTTGCATGGCAATATATCTCGGAATGGCTATGGAAATGCCATAATAGGTAGGTATGGTGGCTATTTTGAGGAACATATAAGGAGGTTTATGTGTGAAAGAGCTTATCATATCATGGGGTTTGGATGCACCGGTGAAGTTTGCGCCAACTCTCAATGTGAGAAAGGGCAATGCACGGTACCGAAGAGGCTAGCAAGGACGGAAGGGTGAGAGTGCGTATAATCCATGGACTCAACATTAGTCACAAAGAACTCACATACTTATTGCAAAAATATACAAGTCATCAAAAACCTCGGCACTACGCGCATGCTCCTAGGGGGATAGATTGGTAGGAAAAGACTATCGCTCGTCCCCGGTCGCTACTCATAAGGAATACAATCAAATAACACCTCATGTTTCAAATTTGTTGCATAACATTTACCATACGTGCATGATACGGGACTTGCAAACTTCAACACAAGTATTTCTCAATTTCACAACTACTCAACTAGCATGACTTTGATATTATTACCTCCATATCTCAAAACAATCATCAAGCATCAAACTTTTCTTAGTATTCAACACTCATAAGAAAGTTTTATTATTAATCTTGCATACCAAGCATATTAGGATTTTAAGAAAATTACCATGCTATTAAGACTCTAAAAATAATCTAAGTGAAGCATGAGAGATCAATAGTTTCTATAAAAAAAATCCACCACCGTGCTCTAAAAGATATAAGTGAAGCACTAGAGCAAAACTATAAAGCTCAAAAGATATAAGTGAAGCACTAGAGTAAAACTATAGAGCTCAAAAGATATAAGTGAAGCACATAGAGTATTCTATCAAATTACAAATTATGTATGTCTCTCTCAAAAGGTGTGTACAGCAAGGATGATTATGGTAAACTAACTAGCAAACACTCAAATCATAAAAGATGCTCCAAGCAAAACACATATCATGTGGTGAATAAAAATATAGCTCCAAGTAAAGTTACCGATAGTAGTAGACAAAAGAGGGGATGCCTTCCGGGGCATCCCCAAGCTTTGGCTTTTAGGTGTCCTTAGATTATCTTGGGGGTGCCATGGGCATCCCAAAGCTTAGGCTCTTGCCACTCCTTGTTCCATAATCCATCAAATCTTTACCCAAAACTTGAAAACTTCACAACACAAAACTTAAAGTAGAAAATCTCGTGCGCTCCGTTAGCGAAAGAAAACAAAAGACCACTTCAAGGTACTGTAATGAACTCATGCTTTATTTATATTGGTGTTAAACCTACTGTATTCCAACTTTTATTTGGATTATAAACTATTTTACTAGCCATAGATTCATCAAAATAAGCAAACAACACACGAAAGACAGAATCTGTCAAAAACAGAACAGTCTGTAGTAATCTGTAGCTAGCGCAAGATATGGAACCCAAAAATTCTAAAATAAATTTCTGGACGTGAGGAATTTATCTATTAATCATCTTCAAAAAGAATTAACTAAATAGCACTTTCCCAATAAAAATGACAGCAGTTCTCGTGAGCGCTAAACTTTCTGTTTTTTACAGCAAGTTCAACAAGACTTTCCCCAAGTCTTCCCAACGGTTCTAATTGGCACAAACACTAATTAAACACAAAAAACACAACCAAAACAGAGGCTAAATAATTTATTTATTACTAAACAGGAGCAAAAAGCAAGGAATAAAAATAAAATTGGGTTGCCTCCCAACAAGCGCTATCGTTTAATGCCCCTAGCTAGGCATAACAAGCAAGAATAGATCTAGGTATTGCCATATTTGGTAGGCAATCCATAAGTGTCTCTCATGATAGATTCATATGGTAATTTTATTTTCTTTCTAGGGAAGTGTTCCTTGCCCTTTTTTAATGGAAATTGAAATCTAATATTCCCTTCCTTCATATAAATAATTGCACCAACCGTTCTAAGGAAAGGTCTACCGAGAATAATAGGGCAAGAAGGATTGCAATCTATATCAAGAACGATAAAATCTATGGGCACATAATTCCTATTTGCAACAATAAGAACATCATTAATTCTTCCCATAGGTTTCTTAATAGTGGAATCCACAAGATGCAAGTTTAGAGAGCAATCATCAAGATCACGGAAATCTAGCAAATCACACAAAGTATTGGGAATAGTAGAGACACTAGCACCCAAATCACACAAAGCATAAAACTCATAATTTTTAATTTTAATTTTAATAGTAGGTTCCCACTCATCATAAAGTTTTCTAGGGATAGAAACTTTCAACTCAAGTTTTTCTTCATAAGATTGCATTAAGGCATCAATGATATGTTCGGTAAAGGCTTTATTTTGACTATAAGCATGAGGAGAATTTAGCAAGGATTGCAACAAGGAAATACAATAAATCAAAGAGAAATTTTCATAATTAAATTCCTTGAAATCCAATATAGTGGGTTTAGCATCATCTAGGGTTTTATTTCTTTTAATCCCACTTTTATCAATTTTATCATCAAGATCTAAATACTCTGAATTTTTAGAACACCTTCTAGGTAAAGGTGGATCATATTCAGTCCCATCATTATCAAGATTAATATTGCAAAACAAAGATTTTATAG
The DNA here is from genome assembly GCF_018294505.1 of Triticum aestivum. Classification (NCBI taxonomy): domain Eukaryota; kingdom Viridiplantae; phylum Streptophyta; class Magnoliopsida; order Poales; family Poaceae; genus Triticum; species Triticum aestivum. Next base: position 600,282,295 of record NC_057812.1, read on the forward strand.
GGGACACATCAATAACTTTTATATCTTCATCATTATTTTCATTGGAACTAGAAGAACACGCTTTAATAAAGGCATCTTTTATAGCACGCGTCCTAGCGGTTCTTTCCTTGCACTCATCAATGGAAATTCTCATGGCTTTGAGAGACTCACTGATATCATGTTTAGGAGGAATATATCTAAGCTTTAAAGAATCAACATCAAGAGAAATTCTATCAACGTTCCTAGCCAAATCATCAATCTTAAGCAATTTTTCTTCAATCATAGCATTAAAATTCTTTTGCGAAGAAATAAATTCTTTAATATTAGATTCAAAATCAGAGGACATCTTATTATATTTCCATAAGAATTGTTGTAGGAATTACCATAATTATTAGAGAGATTACTAGGATAAGGCCTAGGATTGAAATTTCCTCTATACGCGTTGTTACCAAAATTGTTCCTACCAACCAAATTCACATCCATAGATTCATTATTATTCTCAATCAAAGTAGACAAGGGAATATCATTAGGATCAGAAGAAACACTCTTATTAGCAAATAATTTCATAATTCATCCATCTTTCCACTCAAAACATCAAGTTCTTCTATCGCATGCACCTTTTTATTAGTGGATCTTTCAGTGTGCCATTGAGAATAATTAACCATAATATTATCAAGGAGTTTAGTGGCATCTCCTAAAGTGATTTCCATAAAAGTGCCTCCCGCGGCCGAATCTAAAAGATTTCTAGAAGCAAAATTCAATCCGGCATAAAATATTTGTATAATCATCCACAAATTCAAACCATGAGTAGGGCAATTACGTATCATTAATTTCATTATCTCCCAAGCTTGTGCAACATGTTCATGATCAAGTTGCTTAAAATTCATAATATCGTTTCTAAGAGAGATGATCTTAGCGGGAGGAAAATACTTAGAGATAAAAGCATCTTTGCACTTGTTCCATGAATCAATACTATTTTTAGGCAAAGATGAAAACCGAGCTTTAGCACGATCTCTAAGCGAAAAAGGAAATAGCTTCAATTTAAAAATATCATTATCGACATCTTTCTTCTTTTGCATGTCACAAAAATCAACGAAGCTATTAAGATGGGTAGCGGCATCTTCACTAGGAAGGCCGAAGAATGCATCTTTCAATACAAGATTCAGCAAAGCAGCATTAATTTCACAAGATTCAGCACCGGTAAGAGGAGCAATCGGAGTGCTAAGGAAATCATTATTGTTGGTATTGGTGAAGTCACACAATTTAGTATTATCTTGAGCCATCGCGACAAAGAAGCAATCCAACACACGAGCAAACAAAAAGCAAATGGGCAAAAGAGGCAAATAGAGAGAGAGGGGGGGAGGATAGAGAGAGAGGTTGAATAAAACGGCAAGGGTGAAGTGGGGGGGAGGAAAACGAGAGGCAAATGGCAAATAATGTAATGCGGGAGATAGGGATTGTGATGGGTACTTGGTATGTTGACTTTTGCGCAGACTCCCCGGCAACAACGCCAGAAATTCTTCTTGCTACCTCTTGAGCACTGCGTTGGATTTCCCCGAAGAGGAGAGGATGATGCAGCAAAGTAGCGTAAGTATTTCCCTCAGTTTTTGAGAACCAATATATCAATCTAGTAGGAGGCTACGCGCGAGTCCCTCGTACCTACACAAAAACAATAGCTCAACGCAACCAACGCGCTTAGGGGTTGTCAATCCCTTCACGGTCAGTTACGAAAGTGAGATCTGATAGAGATGATAAATAATATTTTTGGTATTTTTGGTATAGAGATGCAAAGTAAAAGCAAAGTAAAAGCAAAGCAATAATAAAGTGATGGAGATTTATATGATGAGAAAGAGACCCGGGGGCCATAGGTTTCACTAGTGGCTTCTCTCAAGAGCATAAGTATTCTACGGTGGGTGAACAAATTACTGTTGAGCAATTGACAGAATTGAGCATAGTTATGAGAATATCTAGGTATGATCATGTATATAGGCATCACGTCCGAGACAAGTAGACCGACTCCTGCCTGCATCTACTACTATTGCTCCACTCATCGACCAATATCCAGCACATCTAGAGTATTAAGTTAAAAACAGAGTAACGCCTTAAGCAAGATGACATGATGTAGAGGGATAGTTTCATGCAATATGATAAAAACCCCATGTTGTTATCCTCGATGGCCACAATACAATACGTGCCTTGCTACCCCTTCTGTCACTGGGAAAGGACACCGCAAGACCGAACCCAAAGCTAAGCACTTCTCCCATGGCAAGAAAAACCAATCTAGTAGGCCAAACCAAACTGATAATTCGAAGAGACTTGCAAAGATAACCAATCATACATAAAAGAATTCAGAGAAGATTCAAATATTATTCATAGATAGACTTGATCATAAACCCACAATTCATCGGTCTCAACAAACACACCGCAAAAAGAAGATTACATCGAATAGATCTCCACGAGAGAGGGGGAGAACATTGTATTGAGATCCAAAAAGAGAGAAGAAGCCATCTAGCTACTAACTATGGACCCGTAGGTCTGAAGTAAACTACTCACACTTCATCGGAAGGGCTTGGATGATGATGTAGAAGCCCTCCGTGATGGATGCCCCCTCCGGCGGAGCTCCGGAACAGGCCCCAAGATGGAATCACGTGGATATAGAAAGTTGCGGCAGTGGAATTAGGTTTTTGGCTCCATCCCCGATCGTTTGGGGGTACGTAGGTATATATAGGAGGAAGTAGTACGTCGGTGGAGCTTCGAGGGGCCCACGAGGCAGGGGGCGCGCCCTGGGGTGGTGCGCCCTCCACCCTCGTGGCTGCCTCGTGGCTTTCTTGACGGAGGGTCCAAGTCTCCTAGATCTTATCTGATGAGAAAATCACATTTCTGAAGGTTTCATTCCTTTTGGACTCCGTTTGATATTCTATTTCTCCGAAACACTGAAATAGGCAAAAAAAACAGCAATTCTGGGCTGGGACTCCAGTTAATAGGTTAGTCCCAAAAATAATATAAAAGTGGAAAATAAAGCCCAATATAGTCCAAAACAGTAGATAATATAGCATGGAGCAATCAAAAATTATAGATACGTTGGAGACGTATCAGGCAACGCATTGGCACATTGCTAGTTGTTATTATAATTTTTTGGACACCGGACAAACGGTGGAGTACATATACAAAGAGAAGAGGCGCACGCACGCAGTCAGCCTCTTGCTGTCTCGCACACATGAGTGTTACGTAAAGGCGATGTTAACAAATAAACCCTAAAACCCTAGGTGCGCGATTGCTGCATTCACGGGTACCGGGTATGTGGTGGAGCACCTTTGTAGGAATAGTCATCTCGCATGATAATTTGATCCGTAGGAGTTGATGGTCGGGACCACAAGTGAACGACTTGGGGCGCGGTGGCTCGCCAGTTGCCACAGATCGAGTAGCCACGTTTAAAATATCGTTTTTAGCGGGGTTAAGAGTTCCGATTTTCAATGGCGTGTTATAAGTAGTAAGTTGTTTTTAGAACGATTGGTATGCAGCGTAAATGGAATTCATAGTAGTACGTACCTCCTTGGCGTATGGTTGTATTGTTTTTTTTGCGATGGAGGTTGTATGGGTTTATGTTGTGAGATGTTGAACCTGGTAGTTCTAGGGCAAATACTATGGTTTAGATTTAGATGCTGGTTTTCAGTAATGAAAATTGGAAGGGGAAACCCTTCTTTGATTAAAAAAACTACTACCTCCATTTTTGTTTACTAGTCCCCACCGTACTTTGGGTCAAAATTTGTCCACGAATTTTACTTGTAAAATGTGAATGGAAAATGAGATTTTGTTATACACAAACAAAAAAGGACTGGAGGGAGTGATTGCTCTGACACAGACGAGACCTCTCATAGCGCAGGCATTGAACCTGCACGCTGGCCAAGAGGGCCGCCCTCGCTGCAGGTCCGGCTGAGCATGCCTCCTCGCCGCGTGCAACCAGCTTAAAACTGCCCCGCCTGCCTTCATTGAATCCGCGTGTGTGCCGGCAACATGTCCTTCCGTGAGTCGGCAGGCATTTTAGAACACAAAAAATGACTAAAATATAATTAATTTACGCATGGTCTTGATTTGTTGTGCTCGCACTGGTAGCAGGAACTAGTAGAGGATTTTCTTTATTCATAACTCTCCTCACATTTTTTTGGCTTTGAAGTGAATCATGGTTGTGGACATTATGTATGAATGTGCAGATATCTGTGAACATGAGTTTGATGTGGAAGTTCAACTTGGAAAGTCGGGCTTGCGCGTGAACTATACCATGTCCAATGCTTCGTCTGTTATTGTTTAGAAAGTAATTGTTGTTATTACATGACCCAAAAAAACATTTTGTGCCACATCAGTAGATGCACGGACATCACAACAGGCATGCTGGCTGGATAAACATTTGAACCTAGCTATTATGAAGGAAATTTTGTATTGACAACAGTTTTAGATAGCAGGAGACGCCTAGCCTGCTCTGCCTCTGCTAGCTTATTTCTGGCTTCTTCCATCTCTTCTTTGGCTTGGGTGAAGAGAGCATCTGATTGCTCTTTTCGCTTCTTCAGGAACTCAGCTACATTCTCAAGGGCTGCTACATGCTTTCTTTCAGCCTTTACTAATGCCACGAGGACACGAATAGCTGACGGCTCCACCTGGCTTGTGTGTAATCCAGCATCATCTGGGAATTTGCACCTTGTGTCAAATCTAGCATCATTAGGGAACTGGCACCTTGTGTGTAATCCAGCCTTATTTTGGAAACATGATCTCAAGGTTGACCATACTTCCCTCCTCACAGGAACTGCATCATGACATGAAGTTACTTATGTTTTAGATCAATACTCAGAGCAACCTAGATCCATTTAGTAGAAGCCAGATAAACAAAACTCGGAGAAGTGAATTCAAAAGGAAAAAAACAGACTACAAGGTGAGAACACCCACTTCCTACATCAAGCTAAAAACGAAAGCATTAGGACGATTAAGACTCTTCTTATTACACATAGAAGAACACCATGCTTAAGAGAAACAGAAACTACAATATATACACATTGAAGAACACGAGGCTACACGAAAGTAATTGAAAAGGTGTTACTTACCAAAGCTTGTTTTACAGGTTCGGTGCAACTCCTCTTTAACTTGGCACGCTCCTTGAAGATGTCCCGAATATCTCATGTTTGGTCGTCATTGCTCCTCTGCATGTTCGCACTCGTGGTTTTAAAATATCAACATGGCAAGAAAAATATACTACTAGTAATACTCGCGCATCTTTGTGGGCAACATTAAAGCACTCGTCTGCCATGTTAGAGCATCTCCAACGGAATCGCAACGCGCGGCTCTTTAAAAATCTCAACACGCTATCTCTACTCTCTTCTCTAATGTTATATTTATTTTATATTTAATATTTATCTCTACTTCCTTTACTGTCTACTTTTTTTCTCTATACTTTTTTTCTTGCAATATAGGCCTTCCGATTTATATCTGACAGGTAGGAAGGAAACAAATGGGAATTTTGCAAAAAATATACCCATACACCTCTCCAGATTTGCAAATAAGGCCTTCCCTCGTTCATCCTTTTCTCCCACAAGATAAACTACTTATACAAATGCATCTTGATGCGTGCAACGCATGGGCATCTTGCTAGTTCTAAAAACATTTCCATCATTTGCGACACTACTGGTTGCAAATGAAAAACCTACCCAAGCACAGCACGATACAGGAGCGACACACAATTACAAGCTGATATTCTGTTGGACAATGGAGGCTATAACCAATTACTTTTACGGGAACAATAGCACCCAGGAAATTTTAAGGGTAGGTATGAACAAAATTGGAACTGCACATGTACTGCTAAGTGATTCAATACACACATTACCAATCGAGGAGGAGAACGATGGTCGCGGCGGCCTTTGTGAGTCATGGTCGGGAACGGGAGTCAGTTCATTCTCCACGACGGTGGTACTTCTGCGCTTGGCGTCGGCTTCCGGGAAGCACATCTGAGACCGTGGAAGACGATGTCGGGGAAGAGGCTCCGTGTACGACGACGGTGGACCGGCTCCAGTGCGGCGTACGAGGTCGTCGATGAGGCAGATGTGCTGCGGTGGACGAGTGCGCCGATGTAAAGGGGAGGAGCACGAAGGCTATGGTGTCGTGGAGAAGTCTATTTTGCGGTGGGGATAGAAAATGGGGAGTATTCAGGTGTACTACTCTAGGTGCCGGGGTGGGGTTGGATGGGTAGGGTGAAACTGAAGTTACGAAAACAGCCCCCTACCAAGCGTCATACGTAGGCCTGTTCCGAAGGCTATGATGGTAACTTCCCACTGCTCGAATCAGGGTCGCGGGAGATTTTCCCACCGACCCCAAAATTTTGTGACGCTGGACTCCCCGTGTGGCGTGTTGAGTGATTCGGCTAAGCAACTAGCAAGTAGTAGTAGTAAACTCTGCATATTAGGTTTGACCGAAGTCAAACTTCCTAAAGTTTGACCAAGTTTATAGAAAAATATAAACATTTACCATAACAAATATGTATGATGTGAAAGTACATTCAATAATGAATCTAATGGTATTTATTTGTTATTGTATATGTTAATATTTTTTGTTATAAGCTTTCTGAGAGTTTACAAAACTTGACTTTGACCAATGCTAATACGCGGACTTAAATAAAAACGGAGGGAGTACACATTTGTTTTCTTAGTTTGTAGTGAACTAATCATTTGCTGAAATTGTGAAATAAATTATTAGGCTATTGACTTCGAATGTAATGGTCTATACAATTCAATAGTTACAATCATTGTCGAATCCCAAGATGTATACAAGGTCTATAGTACTTCACAACATGCTCAAACTCACATAATCCCATTCAAATGAGAATCTAAATGCATTTCATAGTTATTAGTTTGTAGGATGCAAGAAAAACAACCATAACTCTACATCAGCCATTATAGAAGCAACATTTTGACATATCCCAATGTGTGAATGAAACATGCAGAGAGAGCTTTTGAAGATGGAGCAGATAGCGCGGGAAAGATTGTATGTATGTGGACGAAAGAGTAGGAGACAAACCTAATGAGACAGAGAGAGAGAGAGATAGAGAGAGAGAAAGAGAGAGGAAGAAGTTAGGTCTGTGAGAAAGATGGATACATGTAATATACATGAGATGTGTGTGCATCTGGATTCTGTATACGTGGAAGGAGAAGAGACAACACGTTTGATGAGAGAGCTGGAAAAACATGGACGAGAGGGGAAGGATCTCGTGGGTTGAGGGATTGACAATTTTGTGAGGGGGAGAGGGATTGGTAATTTTGTGCAAGAGAGAGAGAGAGGGTGGGGGGAGGAGTCAGTCAGCCATCGTCACATCACCCTGCTTCCAAATGACCCCGCATACTCTAGTGCGGTGTGGTCGTTGTCTTTGATCTGCTCGATGCCCTCTTTGAAGATTGAGGTGTTGTGCATGTTGGGGTGCAAAGAAGCACAAGCGAGAGTTGTCGCTGTATAACCTTGGATGGGGATGAATTGTGTGCTCGGGGTGTGTGTGTGTGTGTGTGTGTGTGTGTGTTATGCTGCGTGTGTCTTTGTGTGTGTGTGTGTGTCAGATATTGAGAGAGAACAAACCTAAGGAGAGAAATGGGTATTCATGAAGAGATTGTGCGGGCCTTGAGGTGGGCAGGGGGCGGGTGAGGGTGTCAAAATGTGCGCGTTGATGCATGTGTTGCATGCGACCGTGCGATGGACGGACGAATCGAGAGAGATGGTTGTTGTGTTACGAATGCTCCTCTCTCTCTCTCTCTCCCTCTCTCTCTATCACTCTATCTCACACACACACAAGTAAACTAGAAGACCGTTCTCTCATGTATACACAATGTATCGGCATCTGTCTATGTCTCACTCATGCATGATCATTTGCACATTCACACCTCTCTATGTCTGTATCACATGCACACTGTCTCCACATTGCCCTTCCACCACAACACACATATGGACACATACACACGTTCTCTCTCAGTCACACTCACAAAATCAGTATTAAAAAAACTAGGACGCACCTAAAACGTCCAAATCCAAATAAACACGAACTGGCGCTATATTCAAATATATGGAAATATTGCAGCGTCAAGAACTTTCACAGGAAAAAAAGTTGAGTAATATTCGAGGATTGTTTTCACACACACAAAAAGGTTCAGTGGATGTCCTTCGAGCATGACACGGTGACGCACCGTTCGATCGACCGTGCGGCCGCGGTTCACGCGCTTGCACATGATTCCGTATCGTGGCTGCGGTACTAACTAATAAAAGCACTGCCTAAGTCTAATGTTTACGTGTACTAGTACAGTTTTATTTTAAGTTTGACCAACCTTATATATAAAACTAAAGTAAGCTCCCACACGCGCACTCATCAATATGCCACCACCGTTGCGCATGCCGGCGCCCGCCTTCTCCGCCCAACAATTTCTCGCCCATCACCGCCGTGTCGCCGCCATCCTTGTGCCATGAAGCAGAAGGCTCACCCGCTCACGTCGTCTGCATTCCCTCCTCGCGATGCCGCCGCGCTGCCAAACACGCGAGCAGTTGGTGGAGCCGCATCTATGCACGCACCATACGAAGAGGAGGACGAGCGCGTGCTCCAGCACGCCGACGAGGAGGAACTAGCGTGTCATTGTCGTCTCCGCCCGCGCGGAGGAGGCGCGCATGGTGGCTGTCGCGGCATAAGCCGGTCGCGCGCCCGTTGAGCCCCAAACCAGGTGCGGACGCGGAATCTACCTTCGAGACCGTAAATGCCACATGGATCCTGCAATCTGAAGGAGCAATTTGGGTCAGTCGACTCATGTGAGCCGTTTGATGCAACATGGATGGCTAGAAGGGCTTCTTCCACCTCTTCTGCCATCTTCTTCCTTCGCTCCGTCGAACTTCTTTCACAAATCGACTAACCCAAATTATACTACTAGTACGAATGTATTAAGTATAGTAGGAACACGGAGATACGAGCAATAGTACCAACTGCAAGAAGAACAATAGTAAGACATAGTACTAGTACTACTGTACATACTAAAGAGTTCAAATAATGAGAAAGAACATAAACATAGTTCTGATGGGGCCTCAGCACAACACATCCTTGAAAATAAACTAAGCAACTAGTCTGCTTGACACTGCAGTAGAACCAGCATGAGCGACGGCACTGCCACCTACTCGGAGTCTGAGTCCACGTCCTCGACTTTGTCCTCGTCCCTCTTCCTCTTCCTCTTCGCCGACGCTTCTTTGCTTGAACCGGACACTGGGCTCTACTTCTTCATCCAACCCTTGTAGATATTTAAACAAAGGTAGGCATCCATGGCTGCGTACAGGATGTGATCTTCATCTAATGTCTTCGACTCCCATGCATGATGAAACTCGTGATGAGGTTTCTTCAGTTTAGCGTACGAAGGATCAATCATGGCTGCTGCCAGGGTCAACATTGAATGTTGAGAGGAGGACACCAGGCTTGCCTTCTGGAGATCGAAGGGTTGGCCTGCAACGAGACCTATCCGACGCAGCACATCCTTGTCATTCTTAAAGCCTACAGTAACGAATTTCACTCTTTTGTCCTTGAGGAAGTTCTTAAAATCCTGGCACTGAACGTCGGCATGGCATATGTGGTAGACCAAGCAAATGTTATGTACACAAATCTGGATCACGGCGGGCTTCTTCCTCTCTTTGTCCTTTAGATCCTTCTCTCGTCCCAGGACTGTGGTCTACTCAACGTCTAGCCCAGCGACCCACTCATCCGTTGAACTATTGAACATGCGTAGGAAGCGAGCAAGCCATGCTTTCACCATCTCGGATCCACGTGTGTAGATGACGATGAACTGATCGCCGGTGATGGCTCTAACCTGGTACTCAGTGGCGACCATGGAGATTTGGGAGGCCATGGATTTTGGAGGAGGGTTAGGAGAAGTTGAACTATTGTACCCCGCAAAAAAACTGGGAGCGAACTAATGTGAAAGGACAGGACGACTGGGAGCGAACTGTTGTAAGGTAGAAGACGGGGACGAGTAGGGCGTGTGAACGGCGTGGGATTGCTGGCTTGCCCGGTGGAAAAACGGCTGCAAGCCCCCAAAGAGTTCTCGAGAACTATGCGGGACCCACTAGATGTCATGTCTACTAGACCCATATCGTAGGCCTGACGGTATAGCTTCTGCCTGTTCGCACGCCATCCCGGCGCGTGGATGTAACTTCACTTAATTCCATCAAACGTTGTGCCTCCCATGACCTTTGCCTCCCTCGCACGGTCGAGCCCTTTGAGACTTCGACTGACTATAAATGAGCAATTTTTTGCCTTTTTTTAGACAAGCAAAATTTTTTGCCAAATCCGCATGCATGATACTCCCTCTGGTTCTTTTTACTCCCGTCAACCGTTTGCAAAGTGTTTGACCAAATTTATACTTTTTTTAAACACCACCTTATATTAATTAACCAGCCACACCAGTACAATCATTCAATACAATATTCACAACACAGGGTGGTACGTTATTTACAAGAATACCATCTAATCTATTGTCGAAGCTATACTTGCGATTAAATGTGCCACCTTATTGGACGAACGGCTAATCTTTGATAATTGAAGATTGTTGATCAACTTCGAGATCCTCAACGCTTTCATCTTCAGGTCATGCATAGCAGACCTGTCATAGTCCCCCGATGCAAGACGCTACCACAAAAAAATGTGTTTACCAATGCATGCATGAACACTAGTTACTCTAACCCTCCTCTCTTCTTTAATCTTTAATTCTTTGCCACATCAGCATGTCTGCTATTCTCGTGTGCATGATACCAGCTAAGAAACCAACATTATGGCCAGCCTTAATCATCGCATGCAATAATTTAGTGCACCTTGAAATATGAACATGTGTGGGGCATGTATGTTTTTAATGACTTGAGACTATACCTTGCCCGGCATGCAAGATGACTTATTATGCATCGTTCCCCATACCTGCAGGAAGCCCGTGTGAAAAAATCTGCATGCATGACTCTCCTCCCCCACACTCGTCCAATCCGTTGTGACCAGCAATATTTCCACCCCTTCGCTCCCCCGTAATTTACTCCAACAAATATGCCCACGTAGTTGTTACCTAACTGCAGGTGCATTGGGTCACTGACATATGGGCCCAACAGGGGTCTGGCCCACATGTCAGTGACGCAACTGGACCTGCAGTTAAGTCAGTGCAGCTCAGTCCATATCTTAGGTAGGTGTGCCATTGCTCACTATAAATACTACGCCTCCCACGACATCGCTATCTCCTCCCCCTCACGTTCACGTTCATCGCTATCTCCTCCCCCTCCCTCTCACGTCGACAACCATGGCATCGCCCCTCCCAAGCCCTAGGAGCCCCTCGCTGCACCGCGCGGACGGTCACGCGTCGTCGTTCCCTTCCTCGCCGCCACTAGTCGAGGAGGACGTGTTGGTGTTCCGCTCCTCGCTGCTACGCGACGCGTCGCCTTTCCGTGACGCGTCGCCTTTCCGTTCCTCACTGACACTAGTCAAGGAGGACACGTCGGTGTTCTGCTCCTCGCCGTGACGTGACGCGTCGCCGTTCCGGTCCTCGCCGGCACTAGTCAAGGAGGACGCGTCGGTGTTCCGCTCCTCGCCGTGATGCGTCGAGGTGGACGCGTCGGCATTCCCAATCTCTCCAGCACACGCGCCGGAGGACGCGTCGGTTTCCCGCTACGAGGAGAACGCCACGCCGCCCGCCGAGCCCCCCAGCCTTGAGGAGCTTTGGAAAGAAATGGATGTCGCCTTATGGGAGGCTTTGCCTCCAGCAGAGCGCGCCAAAATAGAGGCAGAGAAGAAGGCCGAGGAAGAGAAGCGCACCATGGAACAAGCTTCCTGGGAGGCCTATGTCGCGTCCGAGAGAGTCAGGCAATTGGCTCTTTGGCAGAAGGCTCGTGCGAGGGACGTGAGGGTGGCGGAGGACGCCCGTATTGACGCCCTGAGTGCAGTCGGGCCCAAGCGCCTCATCTACGCTTGGCGGTACGTGGACCGTGTGCACGCTTCCAGCGAGGAGGAGTACCTGTTGGCGCCGGATCACGACACCGGTGAGATCGCGCCCGCCTGCCGGCAAGCCGCCAATCAGCACCTCGCGAGTTGCGAGGCTGAGGAAGAGGCGTTGTGTCGGCGCGCTGGGAAACGGCCGCGCACCAGGGCACTCATGGCGCGCCGCAAGCACTCCTGCGAGCGCTGTGGCTTTTAGGAGGAGTATAATTTTTGTTTCATAAGGCAATCTCATTAGTTTTGGGATGTAAATGATAAATCCCGAACGTTCAGGAATTTTTAGCGTCCTTAATTAAGTATGTAAAAGGGAAAGTTCGGAAACCTTGTGTATTTGTACGCATTTTGCAAGTACGCGCATATAGCACAAACTTTACTATGTACTATCGCACTACATGTCTCTCTCGATATATGCTTGCAGACTGTGCTACTCCCTCCGTCTAGGTCAATAAGTCAACTTTGGTTGTGCACCGTGACCAAGAAGGAGGGAAGACTTATACACCTAGACGGAGGGAATACTACTATTACTTAGTACGTGCAAATGCACGTTTTAACGTTAGGATGCGGTTTTTGTAAAAGTAGAAAAATAGCACTACTCAAGCTTGTGAAACGATTCAATGCAAAACAATGCAAAAATGCTCGTTTGATTGTTTACTTTTAGCTTCCTTCTCTGTGGTTATTTCTCTATCGTACTTTGTACGAAGTATCTCACTGGTTGGAAAGGCATGCAAATTCCCAAACCGCTTCCTACACCCTGTATCGAATTTTTTGCCTAACAAGTTGTGCCGTGCAATTGGAATTCCAACTTGAGTACTACTACTAGTAGGAGTACCAGGGGCCAGTTCTTTTAGGCTTCTAGATTAGTAATCCCATAACTACTACCTCTGTCCTGGTTTATTGGTCCCCATTGTAATCTGTGTCAAATTTTGATCATGAATTTAACTAATGAAATGTTAGTGCATGTCACATGCACTACTCCATCCATCTAGGTGAGTAAGTCATCTTAGGCTGTGCATCGTGACCAAGGAGGAGGAGAAAACGAGAAACATTAATGTTTATTTGCTAATTAATAGTATTGCATGCAATGAACTAACCATTGCATGTCGTGTTTGATATCACAAGTCATTAAAAGCATGCACACTCTTTATCTCTTATTGGTTGATATGTCAAGAAACAAGAAACAAGGTAGAAGTTAATACACCGCACCTAAGTGTTTTGGGATTATTTGGTTTTCGTAAGATGACTTACACACCTAGACGGAGGGATTACAATGGTGAGGAATAAACCAGTTAAATCTTCGATGAAAATTTAGCACAAATTACAATGGTGAGGTATAAACTAGGACGGAGTAGTAGTTTAGAAGCCCAAATAAATGAGTAAGGCGCCTTATTGTTACTCTCCATTGTGACTAGTCTTGTGGGAAAAGTAGGGGAAGCCGCCAAAAGAACTGGCCCTAGGAGTAGTAGCTAGGGATCGAGTGTGGGAGATGAACCGGAGAAAGTAAATGCAGAGAGATAAAATGCAAAAAAGACGGACGGATGTGATGGTTGTTTGTCCGTTTATTTTACCAGGCCACTTATTACTGGGAGTGGTTGGGTTTTGTGATATGACGGCTTTACTGCCGTGCCACGAGCGGGGTGAGAGGTGAGACTCCCGTGCAGCGCCGCCCTCTACACTTGTACTACATAGGTCATGGTTTATTAGACCCCCATTGAATTTGACTGAAGATTTAACTGACAAAATGTTAGTGCATGTCAACAAAAACTATATCGTTGGATTCATATTTGAACATAGTTTTGAATGATATAATTTTAGGTGACATGGATCGGCATTTATCGTACTATATATAATGTTAGTTCAATTTTTTGTCGTACTAATCTATAGTAGTAAGGTGCCCGTGCGTTGCACCAAAGAGTGAAATGCATTGATCGGGGAGTTGTTTATTTTGACAAAGGATGTGGGGGTCATCTCATGTGTAATGGGTATCGATAGGTTTCTTCGGATATTATTTCATCTCTAGAGCTCACAAACATCCGGGTGAAATAGATAAAAAGGTATCTTTTGCCAACAGAAGTGTTCAACCGTTCAACTTGCTTCCAAAACTTGTGAAGAAATAACACTTATTGTGCTTTGCAAGAAATGATCTTTAAGAATTAGTTTTTGAGTATCGATTGTTATACATGTTGGCTACAGATGACATGGCACTTTCTTATAGTCAACAGTTGTCTATACTATTAAGTAATATTAACCATACCCTTATACACCTAGACGGAGGGATTAAATCAGGATGACTTGCAAGCGGGCGGAGGAGATTTAAGAAACGGTTCATCGTAAGTCTTTCACCAGTACTGTAGTAAAAATTTATACATGGAAGCTTCTAGACTAAACCATAAACAGATACACTTTTATTCATGCGCGATACTCCAATAGACCAATATCCTGCATGGATGTCTCCACATGCTTAGACAGCGGATTACATTGAGCGAAGACTAATGATCAACATTTAACTTGATAATGCGTATGTCCACGTGAACCAAGACTAATGATCAACATTTAACTTGATAATGCGTATGTCCAGGTGAACCTCCTTGGAGTCCCCGTGCACCGCGTCGGCGGGTAAAGGATGCCATGGGTTTTCCAAGTCCACATTGGGGGGATAGTCCCAGCTCCCCAGAGTCCAAGTCCGTTCGACGAGGCTGGTGTCACCGCCCACGAGACCCGGAGGGGTAGTAACACTGACCACGCACCCGTACATCGGCCCCGTGTCAGTGTCAGTGTCAGTGGCGTCGCCCCTGGAGCACATTACAGAGACAGGGCGGCGGCCTGCGCGGGCCTCGCTGGTGCCCACGATCAAGAGGAAGACACTGCCGTCCTCCTCCGAGACTAGCAGGCGGCGGCGATCCTCCAGCGACTCCGGCATGGTGAACGGGTTGCACGTCTCGTACTTGATGTTCTCCGCCGAGGGTCAGCAGTGACTGATGCACACATCCGTGAGGTGATGCACCATGTCCGCCGGCGAGCCACAAAACGGCATCGGGCACTCATAGCAGTGGACGAAGGGCTCCTTGGAGGCATCGACCAGGCCGTCCATGAAACGGGAGCGGTTGTAGGGGACGTTGCGCCAATTGAATATATGAGCAAGTTACTACGAGATTTAATCCGAATAAGCACAAAATAAATCATGAATTCTACCATGATTTCAAGCAGGAAGGACAGAAACACATACGGTGCAACAGGAGCAGTACCGTTGGTGTTGAGGTTGTCGCCCATGTCCAAACACCACGTAGACATGGTCTTTGAGCATGGTTCGTCGTCATTCCATGCTCAGGCATTGAAGTTTGTAACTATTTTAGATTAGAATATACTACTCCTCCGGTGCTAGTAGTAGAGCAGAGTCCTACTCTACTACTCTACTCAAGCAAGTTAGGGCATAGCACTGTAGGGAGTACCAGTACTGTGATCACTCAAGCAAGTTGTCTGGCATCGACATGACCCTACGCTGCTGGTATGTGTCTCGTAAGTCAAGCGGCGTGCTATAGTCATCATCACCTATCCACTTCCCGCATCACATATTCGCTTCTCCAGCTTTGTCTGCACATAATCTGGTCCAATCTTCCATCCCTGCTAAGGCGCCTCCCCCCCTCGTTCAAAACCCAAGCACTAACAATGGCCGAACCGAGCAGCGTCCACCGAAATAGTGGCTGGAATTTGCTCCCCACAGAGGTAATCAAGCTCATTATTTCGTGTGTGGACAATCTCAGTACCATGCCGCTAGCTGCGTGCTTGTCGGGGCTGTACCGTTTACTCAAAGCCCTCAGGCCAGAGCTTTTTAAGCCAGCTCCTTGTTTGCTGATGCCACCTGATCTTCAGAAACGGCGTGTCACGCAGCATAACGATCGTAGAGTGGCGAGCACCAACCCCCTTGACTGTGATCCGATCCCCGTCAGCCTCAACTACATTAACGGTATGTAGTGGGTCGGCATGAACACGTCTTGGATGGTGCTCGTCGACGGTCGCGGCAGCTGGATGCTCATGGAGGTCTACACCTGGCGATTGATCCCCCTTCCTTCGATTAACACTGCACTGCTTTGGCACCGCGGCCTAGAATACTCGGAATCTTACGGTAGCCAACATGATACCAAGTTTGATTTGCTCAAGGTTGTAATCTGCCAAGTGCCCACAAGATCTGCGAATTATAAAGACTTTAGGCTAATTGCGTTCTTCAACCGCGGTCTCGCCTATCTGACAGGTCACTGCGCTACGTGGATAAATCTACACGTCCATCGCAGGATCATACATCATCCATGGTTCTCTGATGCCATTGAACACAAGGGCTTCATTTACGTCGTCGACTCCTTCTATGGCTGGATGTATTGCTGGCCTACTCCAGTCATCGCTACAAACGGCTATTACAGCAGTATGTTACTTTCCTATGATATCATGATGGCTTGCTTATATTACTGTCAACATTTGCTGAAAAAATATTCATGCTCATAACATGTTGTTCTTAAAATTGACTAAATCAAGAGCCCTTTTTTATTTGACTCCAACTTGATATGATGTTGTAGGCCGTCCCTACCCTTCCTAATCCCAAAACCTTTCAAAGAAAAGTGGCATGGCAGTTGCAGGTGGTTCCTGGCTCGATCAGATGATGGCGGAAGATTGATGATCGTTTGCACGTATCAGACGTGTTGTTTCGTGGAATACAATCACGGTCACTGCAAGGTCTTTGAGCAGGATCCCAGCTTCTCTGGGCCTTCAGGAATTTTTGACTGGAGGCTGGTAAGTAGCCTTGGTACATGCTCTCTGTTTGTCGGACTGAATTATCCGATTAACCAGGACATAACCGACGGCAAGGATCATGATGGTAGCGCAGTTTCGTTCATTAGGCAAAACTGTGTGTACACAGCGTACCATGCGTCTCTGCATGCACCATACCCTGATATGTGCCGCCACGCTCTATAGCCCAAAGTAGGAGAAAGGGTCGCAAGTATCAGACTTCGACCTGCTGGCTGGAGTTTCCCCCGTCAGGCACCCATCTGGTTCAAGCCGTCAGCCAATCTCCACGGCTTAATAAATAGTAACGTCTAACTGAGCCAGTTAGTTAGATGCGTACACTTGGTGTAGTAGGATCTTTATTTAGTTTGATGCATACACTTGTTCTTTTTTGGTACCCCTTTTGTAATGATGGCTGATGTTTGGTTTGGAAGAGAGAGCTGCGACTTCACTCTTCTGGCCTGCTTACTACTTCTGTTGCACCCCCAGCCCTGGTTGTTGTTGCTGCTGTTTTCAATGTACAATCAGTATTATATTTCGTTTGTTGGTTGAATAAATGTGTTGTTAGAATGACAAACACAATGTTTTGGAAGTCGTTGCACGGTTCGATCCTTTAGTGCCCCGTACTGTACGTAGCGCATACTATTTTTCGTATGGAACACATTTTCCACTTGTTGATAACATGCAGCCCACTGATGAAGGCCCAATAGAGAAGCCCATAATTAACTGGAAGGGAGGCTCTCACATGAATCCATCCCAGGTACATGCTCATGGTCCCTTAAACATAAATAAGTAAATAAATAAAGCTAAATGCTCATGCACCAGTTCTTTGGGAAAATAGGTAGCTCATGCACCAGTCCACTTGAGTTTTAAAGGGAGGTATTTGATGGCGTGGAGGTCATCGCCGCGGGCCATATGAATCTGGAGAATGAAGTCTTCGATCCACACCGCGGGGTCCGTGGTTCCATCGTATGATTCGATATTCACGGGTTTGAACCCTTCTGAGAATTCATGATCCAGGACCTCATCAGTGAAGCAATGAGGGTGTGCGGCACCTCTATATCGGGCCGTATTGCGACGTAGCTCTGATGGAGTCCGTCTGGGGTTTTTCAGCCCGCACATGACTAAGTTTGTCATGTCCGAACAGGTGGCCGTCGTCACGTGTCGACGCACGTCCTCGCGATCCGTAGATTGATCTAGTATGTCCTGCTTTATTGTTCAGGCTTTGCCGGAGGTCATATATATGACCGTGGGCTAATTTACCTCTACTTGTGCGATGAGGCGGGGTTGGCTGGTGTTCGACATGACTTGCCATTTTGTCCCGACCACGTGGTGGTCGGTCAGCCGCATTGTACGATGGAGGTATGTATTCCGGTGCCTCCTCGTCAAACTGAGGTAGCAATTTCCGCTTTGGGTAGCTTTTGGTTGGGCGCTTGAGGACGTATTCTTCGGCTTCTAGGACATCGGTCCATTTATCATTGAGCAGATCTTGTTCAGCTTGAAGCTGTTGCTGCTTCCTTTTCAGGCTCCTTGCAGTGGCGATTAGCTGGCGCTTGAAGCACTCCTACTCAAGAGGTTCCTCAGGCATGATGAGATCGTCGGTGCCGAGGCTCACCTCATCCTCGGAGAGCGGAAGATAGTTTCTGTCCTCTGAGTCTTCGTGTGTGGCCTGCTTTCCAGGGCTAGCTTACCCATATTCCCGTTCATCTTGTTCATTAGCTGTTTCAACGGGGTCTTCATTGTCTTCGGCACCTTCCGGAGTGTTATCTTCTCCTGTGCCGATGTTGCTGTCTTTACTGCGACGTGACTTAGAGCGGCGTCACTGATGCCGATGCTTGCACTGTACTTCGAAAGGTTTATCCTCAGTTGGATCTTCCTTGTCATCGTCGTTGTTCTCCTTTGGTGCATCCACCATGTATACATCATACGAGGAAGTGGCCATCCAGCGTCCGGTGAATGGCGGGTTCTGGGCCTCTTCTTCTCCGGCATCGTCGTCCATACCGTCGATGTCCTCGGAGTCGTAATCAAGTGTGTCGGTCAAATCCTCGACCGTGGCTACGAAGTGGGTGGCGGGTGGGAAGCAAAATTCTCCACCGTCAGCCCCTAGTTCGACCCGGATATAGTTCGGCTATGAGTCCTCTGCCAAGGATAGGTTTTTTAACGAGTTTAGCACATCGCCCAAAGGTGAGTGCTGGAAGATATCTGCGGCGCTAAACTCGAAGATCGATAAATGATCAAGTTCGGCGTCCGCGGGCTCACGTGGTTCGGAACTTATGGCCGGAGACGAGTCCAGAGTTCAGGTGACAAAGACATCGTGAGAGGTTAAGTCTATGTGTGGCTCCAACGCCGTGGAATTTGTGGCCTCCGTGGTGGGGTTGATCCTTCCGTCCTCGGATGGTGCAGTCTGCTCCGGCTCTAAGGCCAGAGCGGTTACAGGGGCGATCTCCTGGATGCGTTCTGATGACAAATTTAGGTCATGATCATCGGGGTGACCGGGGGTGGCAGCCGCGGTCTTGAATCCTGCGAAGATCAAGTCTCCACGGATGTCCGCAACGTAGTTCAAGCTCCCAAATCTTACCTGATGGCCAGGGGCATAGCTATCGATATGCTCCAGGTGGCCACACAAGTTGGCCCGCTGTGCGAAGCCTCCGAACACGAAGATCTGTCCGGGGAGGAAAGTTTCTCATTGGACAGTGTCACTATCGACGATTGAAGGGGCCATCAAACCATTTGGCGACAGCACAGTGGTACTCTCAATGAAAGCACCAATATCGGTGTCAAAACCAGCAGATCTCGGGTAGGGGGTCCCGAATTGTGCATCTAAGGTCGATGGTAACATGAGACAAGGGACATGATGTTTGCCCAGGTTCGGGCCCTCTCTATGGAGGTAATACCCTACATCCTGCTTGATTGATATTGATGAATACGGGTATTACAAGAGTTGATCTAGCTCGAGATCATAATGGCTAAACCCTAGAGGTCTAGCTTGTATGGCTATGATAATGAATTCTCCCCCTCTCTGGACTAAGTCCTCCGGTTTATATAAGCACCAGGAGGATCTAGGGTTACATATCCGGTCGCCAAGCTTGCCTTCCATGCCAAGGAGAGTCCCATCCAAACACGGGTGCAGTCTTCGGTCTTCGTATCTTCACAGCCCATCAGTCCAGCCCATGGCTAATAGGCCGGATGCCCAAGGACCCCTTACTCCAGGACTCCCTCACCAGGTACGACTGATGCGGCCCTCGGGCCTCCTGTCGAAGCCCCCGGGCCGACTATCGGGATCCTCCAGTCGGATCCGACTGCTTCGGGAGGGGCCGGCACGAAGATGGAATCTGATTCTGGAGACTGCTTGACAGACGGCTTGAGGAGGCGTTGCAGGGCGACGCCGGCTGGTATTACTTGCCGAGTGGAGCCGATTCGTGCCAAAGCATCGGCTTTCTCATTGTCATTTCATGGCAGATGGAGGAACTCGCACCCTTCAAAGTATCCGCTGAGTTGCTGGACGAGGAAGCGGTAGCTTGCCATGTTCACGTCCTTGGCATCCCAATCTCCTGATGACTGCTAGACCACCAAGTCGGAGTCACCATAGCACAGGATCCGGCGAATGCCGAGTTCCTTGGCAAGCTGGAGCCCGTGTATGAGTGCTTCGTATTCACCTACGTTGTTGGAGGCGGCAAAATGAATTTGCCACACATATATGAGCTTGTCACCTTTTGGAGAGGTAAGGACGATGCCGGCTCCCAAACCGGTGCGCATCTTGGAACCATCAAAATGCATCCACCAATGGGTGGAGTTCGGTGCTGGCGGCAGGTACTGGGTCTCGGCCCAGTCGACGAGGAAGTCGGACAGTGCTTGGGACTTGATGGCGGTGTGAGGCTGGTAGTATATGGTATAGGGGGCCAAATATATGGCCCATTTGGCCACTCGACCCGAAGCATCTCGGCTTCCAATGATCTCGGCAAGTGGAGCAGTGCAAACAACAGTAATTGAGTGCTCTTGGAAGTACGGCTTCAGCTTCTTTGCAGCAAAATGCACGCCGTAGCACATCTTCTGATAGTGGGGGTAGTTCTGCTTGGAGGCAGACAACACTTCACTCGGGTAATACACCGGCCTCTGGACTGTAATGCCTTGTCGTCTTCCTTGCGCTCCACGACTATGACTGTGCTGACCACCCGGCTGGTGGCGGCAATGTAGAGAAGCATGGGCTCTTTAGTAGTCGGAGCCGCCAGGACAGGCGGAGTGGTCAACATCTTCTTGAGCTGGAGAAAAGCTTCGTCCGCCTTGTCATTCCACTCAAAAAAGTGGTCTTCTTCATGAGCTGGTACAGGGGAAGAGCCTTCTCGCCCAGCCGACTGATGAAACGGCTGATGGATGCCAAGCAGCCGGTGAATTTTGCACATCCAGCAGTCGGGTGGGTACCTCCATCCTCTCGATGGCCTTGATCTTCATAGGGTTGCACTCTATGTCGCGCTCTGAGACCAGAAAGCCAAGAAGTTGGCCGGCTGGAACTCCAAAGACGCATTTCTCCTGGTTGAGCTTGATTTGAAAGCGCCGCAAGTTTTCAAAGGTTTTCTTGAGATCTTTCAGCAAAGTGCCACGCTTCTCCGTCTTCACCACAATGTCGTCTACATAGACGTGAGCATTTCTGACAAGTTATTTGAGGAGGCACTTCTGCATGCAACGTTGAAACGTGGCACCGGCATTTCTCAGGCCCACTGTCATGGTCAGGTAACAGAAGGCTCTGAATGGTGAGATGAAGGCGGTCTTCAGCCTGTCGGCCGGGTTCAGCTTGATCTAATGATACCCTGAGTATGCATCCAAAAAACTCAATAACTCACATCCGGCTGTGGAGTCTATCACTTGGTCAATTCTTGGCAAAGCAAATGGATCTTTGGGGAAAGCTTAGTTGAGGCTAGTATAATCAATACACATGCGCCACTACTTATTCTTTTTCAGTACAAGGACTAGGTTGGCTAACCATTCTAGGAAGAACACTTCCATAATGAAGTCGGCTGCTAGAAGCCAGGCTATCTCTTCTCCAACAACCCTTCTCTTCTCTTTTGATATGCGGCGTATGGGTTGCCTGACCTGCCTGGCATCAGGTTGGACGTGTAGCTTGTGCTCGGAGAAATCCATCGGAACACCCTGCATGTCCTTAGGAGACCATGCGAAGATGTCCCGATTCTCTCGGAGGAAATCGACGAGCTCTCTTTCCTATTTGCTGTAAAGGTTTGCACCTATGACCGCGTGCCTCTCCGGGTGCTCCGGGTCCAAGGGTATCTTCTTCGTTTCTTTTGCCGGCTTGAACGAGCCCTCAGCTTCCGACTCCTTGGGATTGGGCGACATTTCCGGCTGCTTGCCTGCCATTGCCACAACCCGGTCAAGGAGCCGCTTCTCTGCTGCAATCACGAGGGACTCCGCTAGCTGGCTGCTATCAGCCGCGCAAGCGGACGACTTCTTGTAGTCCCCGACTATGGTTAGGATTCCCTTGGTGCTTGGCATCTTCATCTTGAGGTAAGCATAGTGGGGGACCACCATTGAACTTGGCCAGAGCAGGCAGGCCAAGTAGCGCATGATAGGGGCTCTCAAGGTCCACCACCTCAAACTAGACCGGCTCTCGGCGGAAGTGATCTTTGTCTCCAAAAAGGATGTCTATCTGGGTCTTGCCGATTGGTGAGCAGGATAGGCCAGGGACTATACCATGGAATATAGTCCGACTGGGCAGGAGTTGCTTTTGCTTGATTCCCAACTTCTCCATGGTGTCTCGGTATAGGATGTTGATGATGTTGCCGCCATCTATCAGAACTCAGGAGAAGCGAGCAGCCCGCCTCTCTGCTGCGAAGGTGGCATCCAAGACCAGGGCAAAAACCAAGAAAGGGCATCACCTCCAGGTGGTCAGCTCTACTCCAACCGATAGGCCTCTCAGGCCAATGCATGAACTCGGGGGTCTCTGACGCTACCGCATGTACTTCTAGTTGCCGCTGCCGTCTGCTGTGCTTATCGTCGGCCACGCTGGTGAACACGACATAACCTCCATGCTCTTTAGGATATTCATCTTGTACTGCGTCGACCGGCCGAACCTCTGGCTGCTGGGGAGGAGGAGGCAGTGGGCCGGTAGGCAGAGGAGGCTGGAGTCCGTCGCCCTTGGCGATCCTGGCGAGCCAGTGGCACTTCCGAGTGGTGTGGTTGGACGGCTTCGCACTGCTGTGAAACTTGCAGGGTGCATCCAGAGTCTACTCGTATGAGAAGGTGGGCAACCAGTTGGGCTTGCCGCCCTTCTGACATTTGGGAGGAGGCTACCCTTCCGGCTGCTGGTCTTCCACTATCGCCACCTGCCGGCTTGTGGAAACCGGCTACGTGGCCTTGCGCTTGTTGTCGTTTTGTTGCTGGCGCCGACTGGTGTCTCCAGCCGGGGTCCAAGGAGCTTGGGAGCCACTTTGCCAGAGGCATCAACCTGAATCTCCGCCTTCATGGAGGAGTCGGTTGTGGTGTACTTGTCTCCTATGATCAGCAATTCGTCGAGGGTTGCCGGCTCGTCTTATAAAAGTCGGTGCTTGAGGAGGGTGCCTTCTCGTCACCCGACAGTGAAGTACTCGATGGCCTGCACCTCGTGCACGCCCTCGCAAGAGTTGCGCAACTCGGCCTAGTGCGTGAGGTAGTCACGAGTCGATTTGTTGGGGCCTTGGACGCACAAGGAGAGCTGGCGGGGCTTGGGAGGCCATTTGTACATGCTGGTGAAGTTGCGGATGAAAGCTTCAGTGAAATCAACCCAGCTGTTGATACTGCGGGGCTTCAGGCTATTCAGCCATGTCCGAGTTGTGCCCTGGAGCATGAGCGGAACATACTTCACGGCAACGCGTTTGTTGCCGTTTGCTATGCTGGCGGCCGTGGAGTAGTCGACCAGCCAGTCTTTTGGCTTCACGAAGCCGATGTATTTGGGCGTATCTCTTGGGAGCGTGAACCCTTTGGGGAAGGGCTCATCTCTGACGCGGGGCCCAAAGCAAGGCGGGCCCAATGCGTCTTCCTCTTCTAGCGCCAGAGATCGATTAAGACGATTGATCCGGTGGCGGGCATCATTTTCTCCAATTCCTTCTCGAGGCCCAAGCCGGCCCCGAAGACTCGGATGATCAACAAGCGGTGGAGGCACGCGCCTCTCTTTGCATGGGGGAGGCCGGTAGTCGCCTGGTCGTTCCACCGCTCGTGGGCAGCCGTCTTGGCCGCGCTCAATGGTGATGTGTGTCCGGCTGCGGCTGGCAGCCGGCTCCTTGTCTCATCGTCCATGGTCGCCGCCAGTCGACGTTCGGGACGTCGCGCCATGCTCCTGGTGGGGAGGCGGGTTGTCGTTCCGCCGATTGAATTCCTCGACGCGGCAGCCAGCTTCGTGCTGCTCGACGGCTACATCAATGAGCTGCTGGATGCGCTCCGTCATGTGGCGACGCTCGTCCCCCTCGAGGTTACCCAGCTCGTATGTTCTCTGTGGGTGTGGCGTAGACGGGGCGGTCGGCCCCGCACATGCTGGAAATGGCCGCACTGCACTGCCAGACCGTATCGATGCGGCTGGGCCTGCCAGGAGCCGGCGTGCCACCAACGGCGAGGCCCATCTCGCGCTGATAAGCCTCCGATAGGCGTCTCATGCTGGCTAGCATCTTGGCGCTCTCAATGAGCTGGACGTGGCGGGCTTCCAGCGTCTCGGTGTCGGCGTCTTCTGCGATGGGTGTAGAAAGGTCTTGTAGTGCCGCTTGGAGCGGGTCTCGGCCACCCCCGCCAGAGTGCTCGCTGTGGCTGATGACAAGCACCTCCGTGACGGCGCTGCTGCCGCTATCCACGCGAGGAAGCGGTTCGTCGTAGACCACCACATTGGTGGGGAATGCGTCGAGTGACACTGTGTCGGAGTTGACAAGCATCAGGTCGGTGGAACCAACCGACACCAAGTCCATAGCAGGCTCGGTATCGACATGGAGCTAGTCAAGGAACTCGGCATTCGACGTGGCTCTTGGGGCCATCTGTGCCCGCGTCAGATACGGGCTCGTCGGAGAGGCGAATCTCGCCAACAAGATCGGCGAGGCAACTCGCCACGCAGACGACCTCCGTGTCGTGTAGCGCATTAGCACAGAAACCGTCTGGCGTGCCGGGCTGGCTGCGCTCGCCAGGAAGGAACAAGTGATACTTCTCCATCGTATCTATAATTTTTGATTGTTCCTTGCCAATATTCTACAACTTTCATATACTTTTGGCAACTTTTTATACTATTTTTGGGCCTACCATATTGATCCAGTGCCCAGTGCCAGTTGGTTGCATGTTTTTTGTTTTGCAGAATATCCATATCAAACGGAGTCCAAACGGGATAAAAACTGACGGAGATTTTTTTTGGAATATATATGATTTTTGGGAAGAAAAATCCCCGTGAGACGGTGCCCGAGGGAGGCACGAGGCAGGGGGCGCGCCCCTGACCCTCGTGGCCACCCCGTAAGGCAGTTGGTGTCCTTCTTTCGTCGCAAGAAAGCTAATATCCGGATAGAGATCGTGTTAAATTTTCAGCCCAATCGGAGTTACGGATCACCGGGAATATAAGAAACGGTGAAAGGGAAGAATCTGAGAACGCAGAAACAGAGAGAGACAGATCCAATCTCGTAGGGGCTCTCGCCCCTCCCACACCATGGAGGCCAAGGACCAGAGGGGAAACCCTTCTCCCATCTAGGGAGGAGATCAACGAAGAAGAAGACGAAGGGGCCCCCTCTCCCCTTCTCTTCCGGTGGCGCCGGAACGCTGCCGTGGCCATCATCATCACCGCAATCTTCACCAACTCTTCCCCCCTCTATGCAGCGGTGTAACCTCTCTCTTACCCGCTATAATCTCTACTTAAACATGGTGCTCAACACTATATATTATTTCCCAATGATGTATGGCTATCCTATGATGTTTGACTAGATCCGTTTTGTCCTATGGGCTATTTGAAGATCAAGTTTGGTTTGAGTTGCATGTTTTATTATTGGTGCTGTCCTATGGTGCTCTCCGTGTCGTGCAAGTGTGAGGGATCCCCGCTGTAGGGTGTTGCAATAAGTTCATGATTCGCTTATAGTGGGTTGCGTGAGTGACTGAAACACAAACCCGAGTAAGGGGGTTGTTGCGTATGGGATAAAGAGGACTTGGTACTTTAATGCTATGGTTGGGTTTTACCTTAATGATCTTTAGTAGATGCAGATGCTTGCTAGAGTTCCAATCATAAGTGCATATGATCCAAGTAGAGAAATTATGTTAGCTTATGCCTCTCCCTCATATAAAATTGCAATAATGATTCCCGGTCTAGTTATCGATTGCCTAGGGACAAATAACTTTCTCGTAATGAAAAGCTCTTTACTAAACTAACTTAGTTGTGTATTTATCTAATCAGCCCCTACTTTTTATTTATGTAATCTTTATTATCTTGCAAACCTATCCAACAACACCTACAAAGTACTTCTAGTTTCATACTTGTTCTAGGTAAAGAGAACGTCAAGCGTGCGTAGAGTTCTATCGGTGGTGGATAGAACTTGGGGGAATATTTATTCTACCGTTAGCTCCTCGCTGGGTTCGACACTCTTACTTATCGAAAGAGGCTACAATTCATCCCCTGCATTTGTGGGTTATCAAGACCTTTTTCTGGCGCCGCTGCTGGGGAGTCATAGTGTGGGGTGAATATTCTCGTGTGTGCTTGTTTGCTTTATCACTAAGTAATTTTTATTTTCTGTTCTTAGTGGTTCTTTATCTTTAGTTACGGATATGGAACAATAAATACCAAAAAAATTAGGTGTACTTGCTGCTCATGGAGATGAGGAACCTCCTAAAACCCTCGATGCTCGTTATGTGACAGATATTATGTACTACTTTGATAATCCAGAGAAAACCCCATTCAATTTGTTAATGGGAGACGCGTTGGATCAACTTGAATACTTTAGGGATTATCGCTTGACTCAAAAAGGGAAACTATTATGGGATCAAATTTCTATGTTATATTGGTATGCTAGGCAACTATGCTTGAGATATGATTATACTTGTTGCTCTAGGATGAAGTCTCCACACCTTCCGTTTTCATGCAAATTTAATGATAATGAAACCTTGGCTTCTTATGCTAGAGGTATATATGATTACTATGATGTGGAACAAATAGAAGAATTTGTTGCTTTTATGGGTGCTTATGAAATTGAATCTATGTTCAAAGAGTTTGAAAAAAATTATGATGTTGTTTATATACCTGAAAATTTAGCTATCCTTAAATATTTTTATGAGAATTATGAATACAATTCCAATATTGATGCATTTATTGAGAAAGTCTCCGCTGTCCCAGAAGAGACTAATATTTTGCAGGAATCTATGGAAGAAGAAATTGATGAAACTGTGAGCTCATTGGATGAAAAAGATGAGGAGGAGAGCGAAGAATAAAAGGAGGAAGAGCGGATTGATCACCCGTGTCCACCTTCTAATGAAAGTAACTCTTCATATCATACATTGTTTAATTTCCCTTCATGATTACCGAAGGATGAATCTTATGATAATTGCTATGATCCCGTTGATTCTTTTGAAATATCCATTTATTATGATGCTTGCTATGCTTGTGGCCAAGATGCCAATATGAATTATGCTTATGGAGATGAACTTGCTATAGTTCCTTATGTTAAACATGAAATTGTTGCTATTGCACCCACACATGATAGTCCTATTATCTTTTTGAATTTTCCAAACTACACTATATCGGAGAAGTTTGTGCTTACTAAGGATTATATTGATGGGTTGCCTTTTACTACTACACATGATGATTTTGATAGATATAATATGCATGTGCTTGCTGCTCCTACTTGCAATTATTATGAGAGAGGAACTATATCTCCACCTCTCTATGTTTTCCACACGATAAAATTGCAAGAAATTTTTTATACTATGCATTGGCCTTTACTTTGTGTGCATGAATTGTTCTTTTATGACATGCGGATGCATAAGAAGAGAGTTAGACTTCGTTGTTGCATGATATATGTTACTTTGTGCTCACTACTAAATTACAAATCATTGTTAATTAAAATTGGCTTTGATATACCTTGGGATCCGGGTGGATTCACTACTTGAGCACTATAAGCCTAGCTTAATGGCTTTAAAGAAAGCGCTATCGGGGAGACAACCCGGCAGTTTTAGAGAGTCATTTATTTCTGTTGAGTGCTTTTATAAAGTTTAAAAACAAAAAAAATAAAGAGGGGAACCTAAATCTTTTTCAAAAAGGAAAGTGAAAGTGAGAGAGACAAGCATTGTTGAAGTGGGAGCTAGCCTTGAACTTTGTTCATGCTTACAGAAACTTTGTGAATCTTGATTACAGAAACTTTTCAAAAAAAAATTATCCCCTTGTACAATTCCATTGTATTATAAAAATAATGTGACAAGATTTGCCTTTAGGATGTTTTAGATGCTTGTTGCTTTGTGCGGTGCAGGACAGAAACTTTGGCTCTAGTGCGTGATTTTACATTTTTTACTGGAACGTCAAATGGTTATGATTCTTTTTGCACTGTCTTTCTATACAAATTTTTTATTTTTCCTAATTTTGGAAGAATTTTTCAGGTATCAGAAGTATGGTGAATGTTCAGACTGCTACAGACTGTTCTGTTTTAGACAGATTCTGTTTTTGATGCATAGTTTTCTTGTTTTGATGAGACTAACAATTTATATCAATGGATTAAGCCATGGAAAAGTTATATTACAGTAGAAACAATGCAAAAACAAAATATGAATTGGTTTGTAATAGTACTTAGAGTAGTGATTTGCTTTATTATACTAACGGATCTTACCGAGTTTTCTATTGAAGTTTTGTGTGGATGAAGTGTTCGATGATCGAGAAGGTCTCGATGTGAGAAGAAGGAAGAGAGGCAAGAGCTCAATATTGGGGATGCCCGAGGCACCCCAAGTAAATATTCAAGGAGACTCAAGCGTCTAAGCTTGGGGATGCCCCGAAAGGCATCCCCTCTTTCTTCAACAAGTATCGGTATGTTTTCGGATTCGTTTCATTCATGTGATATGTGCAATCTTGGAGCGTCTTTTGCATTTAGTTTTCATTTTTCTTTTATTCACCATGCTGGTATGGGATAGTCCTTGGTTCATTTATAGAATGCTCTTCGCACTTCACTTATATCTTTTGAGTATGGCTTTATAGAATGCTTCATGTGCTTCACTTATATCATTTGAAATTTAGATTGTCTGCTTCTCTTTACATAGAAAACCGCCATTTGTAGAATGCTCTTTTGTTTCACTTATATTTGTTAGGGCGTGGGCATATATTTTGTAGAAAGAATTAAACTCTCTTGATTCACTTATATCTATTTAGAGAGATGACAGGAATTGGTCATTCACATGGTTGGTCATAATATCCTACATAAAACTTGTAGATCGCTGAATATGATATGTTTGATTCCTTGCAATAGTTTTGCGATATAAAGATGGTGATATTAGAGTCATGCTAGTGGGTAGTTGTGGATTAGTAGAAATACTTGTATTGAGGTTTGTGATTCCCGTAGCATGCACGTATGGTGAACCGTTATGTAACGAAGTCGGAGCATGAGGTATTTATTGATTGTCTTCCTTATGAGTGGCGGTTGGGGACGAGGATGGTATTTTCCTACCAATATATCCCCCTAGGGGCATGCGTAGTAGTACTTTGTGTCAAGGGCTAATAAACTTTTGCAATAAGTATTTGAGTTCTTTATGACTAATGTTGAGTCCATGGATTATACGCACTCTCACCCTTCTATCATTGCTAGCCTCTTCGGTACCAAGCATTGCCCTTTCTCACCTCGAGAGTTGGTGCAAACTTTGCCGGTGCATCCAAACCCAGTGATATGATACGCTCTATCACACATAAACCTCCTTATATCTTCCTCAAAACAGCCACCATACCTACCTATCATGGCATTTCCATAGCCATTCCGAGATATATTGCCATGCAACTTCCATCATCATCATATACATGACTTGAGAATTCATTGTCATATTGCTTTGCATGATCATAAGATAGCTAGCATGATGTTTTCATGGCTTGTCCGTTTTTTGATGTCATTTCTATGTTAGATCATTGCATATCCTGGTACACCGCCGGAGGCATTCATATAGAGTCATATCTTTGTTCTAGTATCAAGTTGTAATATTGAGTTGTAAGTAAATAAAAGTGTGACGATCATAATTATTAGAGCATTGCCCCAAGAAAAAAAAGAGGCCAAAGAAGCCTAAATAAAAATAGGGGGCCAAAGAGGCCCACCAAAAAAAGGGCAATGTTACTATGCTTTTACCACACTTTGCTTAAAAGTAGCACCATGTTCTTCATATAGAGAGTCTCTTGAGTTATTACTTTCATATACTAGTGGGAATTTTCATTACAGAACTTGGCTTGTATATTACAAGATGGGCTTCCTCAAATGACCTAGGTCTTCATGAGCAAGCAAGTTGGATGCACACCCACTTAGTTTCAGTTTGAGCTTTCATATACTTACTAGTACAAATGCCCATGCGTTGCAACGGGAGAGAAAATTAATGTGTGTCGCCTGCAAAAAAACGACATGTATCCATCAAAAATTCCACCAGGAAGGCACGACGGCATACATACATTGGCACCAACGGTAGCAATGAGGCGTGTGCCAAAGTTTGAAAGGAAAACATTATCAATTGTGCATTAGTCACGAAAGAAAGCTTTAATACTGGTGCTAAGGAATACTTATTATTTCATAATCTTGAAAACTACTATCTCGCTTAGGATTTTTCATGCCTACCTCACGAGCCTGGCAATCAAGGCAGGCAGATAGTGATTGAAAGGAATATCTTGCTTTTCTTAAAATATTTGATTAGAAAAAAGTATTGCATGAACAAAACGTGCAACAACTTTTGTCTTTCTACCGAGAATGGTCTTTGTATCTCATGCAAGTGCCACAGCCCACCATTCCAGTTAAACATTTTTCTATTTTTTGAGCTGGGTGTCTTTCGACCTATCTCATGGAGCACAACAATCTTCTTTCTTTATGTCATGCATCCCCCAATCGAATCTAATTTAATTAATCAAAACTTTCTTTCATGCACAAAGCGTGCATGTCTTGTGAAATAATGTTTGTTTCTTGTTTCTCCATGTGGCTCGTTGTCTATACACGCAACTTGTGCAAGTATATAAGTTGGTCAAGTTTTATGTAAAAACGCAAGGTGGATTATTTCGTTTGTAAACTAACCTCTTTCACCCATAATCATGAGCTAGCAGAGTTGGCGGAGTTGTTTGCGTGCTACAGGCCTATCGTGAGATCGACCCACCATGTTTATTTTTATTGCAGAAAGAAAGCCCACCTTCATTCTCTTGGCCTGAAAGGGGAAAAATCCCGTTAGAAGGCCACTTGCTTGGTACCTGGCCCAGCACATAGAAAATGGTCCATGCGTTGCAACGGGATAAAAATGCATCGAACCCTGACACTCCTAATTCTATCACTATGGCTTTCTTAGAAAAAATAATAATAAGCATTGTCCAATATCCTTAACATGAAGAAGAATTGTTCTTTGTAGAATTGTTTCTTGTCTTTTTGCCGGAAAATGTAGCATTGCTAGACTTGCGGCTGGTGCTTTGCTAGTGAGTAAACACCAAAATGAGGGATAATCGGCTATAGCCCAATTCAATGTACATAATACCATTTAATTTAAGATACACACCCGTTAATGCGTTGGTGAAGGAATTTCATTGATTCTCCCAACATATATACTTTTATGCAGGTCTGTGGTGTAATTCAACTTAGTCACCATGTAGAGTATAATAGACAACGTGCATGTTAATTCGCCAAGGGCACTTCCAGTATTTGTTGTGCACATAATCTCATTTTAATTTCAACTAACCACCTGTTTCATTAAAAGGTGTGGAGTGCTGGGAATTGCATTGAAGTTAGGCATCATCATCTCAATCAAATTAACCTTGTATGTTGTCTGGGCCGGTCAGTTTGCACTTGCTTTATTTCCCTGACAGAGTTAACGTGTAAATAAATGATATCCCAAGAATCATCACTCCAGGCCTCTTGGTATATTGGTTGTGAGATACCATAACCTAGGTCCTGAGTTTGATGTCCACAAAGAAACAATTTTTAAATCTTTTTTAGCTTCCAGGAAGCTGGGGCGTGAGCCACCTGCGGCCAGCAGACGATCGAACGAAAATTGGCAGGGATTCCAAGATGGACGAAAATCATATGGGTCCCACCGTAAACGAAAAAAAGTGGAGAAACAATCCGTCCTTTAATATTAGGTATAAAGATAAAGATAAAGATATCCCAAGAATAATCACTCTAGGCCTCTTGGTCTATTAGTTGTGAGATACCATAGCGTCCCTGAGGTCTTGAGTTCGATGTCCACAAAGACACAATTTTTTAAATCTTTTTTTAGCTTCCAGGAAGTTGGGGCGTGAGCCACCTGCGGCCAGTGGACGATTGAACGAAAATTGGCAGGGGTTCCAAGACGGACAGAAATCGTATGGATCCCACCGTAAACTAAAAAAAGTAGAAAACAATCCGTCCTTTAATATTAGGTAAAGATAGCTCTAGTGCATCCGTTGCATGGCAATCCCTACTCCTCATGTTGACATCAATTGATGGGCATCTCCATAGCCCGTTCATTAGCCGTGTCGATGTGAGACTTTCTCCTTTTTTGTCTTCTCTACATAACCCCCATCATCATATACTATTCCACATATAGTGCTATGTCCATGGCTCACGCTCATGTATTGCGTGAGGGTTGAAAAAGCTGAAGCGCGTTAAAATTTATGAACCAATTGCTCGGCTTGTCATCGGGGTTGTGCATGATGTGAATATTTTGTGTGGTGAAGATGGAGCATAGCCAGACTATATGATTTTGTAGGGATAACTTTCTTTGGCCACGTTATTTTGAAAAGAGATGATTGCTTTATTAGTAGGCTTGAAGTATTATTGTTTTTTATGTCAAATGATAGACTATCGCTTTGAATCACTCGTGTCTTAATATTCATGCCATGATTAGATACATGCTCAAGATTATGCTAGGTAGCATTCCACATCAAAAATTATCTTTTTATCATTTACCTACTTGAGGACGAGCAAGAATTAAGCTTGGGGTTGTTGATACGCCTTCGCCGTATCTATAATTTTTGATTGTTGCATGTCAATATTCTACAACTTTCATATACTTTTGGCAACTTTTATACTATTTTTGGGACTAACATATTGATCTAGTGCCCAGTGCTAGTTCATGTTTGTCGCATGTTTTTTGTTTCGCAGAATATCCATATCAAACAGAGTCCAAACGAGATAAAAACTGACGGAGATTTTTTTTGGAATATATATGATTTTTGGGAAGAAAACTCCACACGAGACGGTGCCCGAGGGAGGCACGAGGCAGGGAGGCACACCCCTGACCCTCGTGGCCACCCCGTAAGGCGCTTAGTGCCCTTCTTTCGCCGCAAGAAAGCTAATATCCGGATAGAGATCGTGTTAAAATTTCAGCCCAATCGGAGTTACGAATCTCCGGGAATATAAGAAACGGTGAAAGGGAAGAATCTGAGAACACAGAAACAGAGAGAGACAGAGAGACAGATCCAATCTTGGAGGGGCTCTCGCCCCTCCCACGCCATGGAGGCCAAGTACCAGAGGGGAAACCCTTCTCCCATCTAGGGAGGAGGACAAGGAACAAATAGACGAAGGGGCCCCCTCTCCCCTTCTCTTCCGGTGGCGCCGGAACGCTGCCGTGGCCATCATCATCACTGCAATCTTCACCAACAACTTCACCACCATCATCACCAACTCTTCCCCCCTCTATGCAGCGGTGTAACCTCTCTCTTACCCACTGTAATCTCTACTTAAACATGGTGCTCAACGCTATATATTGTTTCCCAATGACGTATGGCTATCCTATGATGTTTGAGTAGATCCATTTTGTCCTATGGGCTATTTGATGATAAATATTGGTTTGAGCTGCATGTTTTATAATTGGTTCTGTCCTATGGTGCTCTCCGTGTCGCGCAAGCGTGAGGGATCCCCACTGTAGGGTGTTGCAATACGTTCATGATTCGCTTATAGTGGGTTGCGTGAGTGACTGAAACAC
This sequence comes from Triticum aestivum, assembly GCF_018294505.1. NCBI lineage: Eukaryota > Viridiplantae > Streptophyta > Magnoliopsida > Poales > Poaceae > Triticum > Triticum aestivum. Next base: position 600,316,160 of record NC_057812.1, read on the forward strand.
AAACACGAGTAAGGGGGTTGTTGTGTATGGGATAAAGAGGACTTGATACTTTATTGCTATGGTTCGGTTTTACCTTAATGATCTTTAGTAGTTGCAGATGCTTGCTAGAGCTCCAATCATAAGTGCATATGATCCTAGTAGAGAAAGTATGTTATCTTATGCCTCTCCCTCATATAAAATTGCAATAATGATTACCGGTCTAGTTATCGATTGCCTAGGGACAAATAACTTTCTCGTAACAAAAAGCTCTTTACTAAAACTAACTTCGTTGTGTATTTATATAAACAGCCCCTACTTTTTATTTGCGTAATCTTTATTATCTTGCAAACCTATCCAACAACACCTACCAAGTACTTCTAGTTTCATACTTGTTCTAGGTAAAGCGAACGTCAAGCGTGCATAGAGTTGTATCGGTGGTCGATAGAACTTGAGGGAATATTTGTTCTACCTTTAGCTCCTCGTTGGGTTTGACACTCTTACTTATTTAAAGAGGCTACAATTGATCCCCTATACTTGTGGGTTATCAAGACCTTTTTCTGGCGCCGTTGCCGGGAAGTCATAGCATGGGGTGAATATTCTCTTGTGTGCTAGTTTGATTTATCACTAAGTAATTTTTATTTGCTGTTCTTAGTTTTTCTTTATCTTTAGTTATGGATATGGAACACGAAATACCAAAAAAATTAGGTGTACTTGCTGCTCATGGAGATGAGGAACCTCCTAAAACCCTCGATGCTCGTTATGTGACAGATATTATGTACTACTTTGATAATCCAGAGAAAACCCCATTCAATTTGGTAATGGGAGACGTGTTGTATCAACGTGAATACTTTAGGGATTATCGCTTGACTCAAAAAGAGAAACAATTATGGGATCAAATTTATATGTTATATTGGTATGCTAGGCAACTATGCTTGAGATATGATTATACTTGTTGCTCTAGGATGAAGTCTCCACACCTTCCGTTTTCATGCGAATTTAATGATAATGAAACCTTGGCTTCTTATTCTAGAGGTATATATGATTACTATGATGTGGAACAAATAGAAGAATTTGGTGCTTTTATGGGTGCTTATGAAATTGAATCTATGTTCAAAGAGTTTGAAAATCTTTATGATGTTGTTTATAGACCTGAAAATTTAGCTATCCTTAAATATTGTTATGAGAATTATGAATACAATTCCGATATTGATGTGTTTATTGAGAAAGTCTCCGCTGTCCCATAAGAGACTAATATTTTGCAAGAATCTATGGAAGAACAAATTGATGAAACTGTGAGCTCATTGGATGAAAAATATGAGGAGGAGAGCGAAGAACAAAAGGAGGAAGAGCGGATTGATCACACGTGCCCACCTTCTAATGAGAGTAACTCTTCAACTCATACATTGTTTAATTTCCCTTCATGCTTACCGAAGGATGAATGCTATGATAATTGCTATGATCATGTTGATTCTTTTGAAATATCCCTTTTTGATGATGCTTGCTATGCTTTTGGCCATGATGCTAATATGATTTATGCTTATGGAGATGAACTTGGTATAGTTCCTTATGTTAAACATGAAATTGTTGCTATTGCACCCACACAAGATAGTCCTATTATCTTTTTGAATTCTCCAAACTACACTATATCAGAGAAGTTTGTGCTTATTAAGTATTATATTGACGGGTTGCCTTTTACTACTACACATGATGATTTTGATAGATATAATATGCATGTGCTTGCTGATCCTACTTGCAATTATTATGAGAGAGGAACTATATCTCCACCTCTCTATGTTTCCCACACGATAAAATTGCAAGAAACTGTTTATACTATGCATTGGCCTTTACTTTGTGTGCATGAATTGTTCTTTTATGACATGCCGATGCGTAGGAAGAGAGTTAGACTTCGTTGTTGCATGATATATGTTACTTTGTGCTCACTACTAAATTACAAATCATTGTTAATTAAAATTGGCTTTGATATACCTTGGGATCCGGGTGGATTCACTACTTGAGCACTATAAGCCTAGCTTAACGGCTTTAAAGAAAGCGCTGCCAGGGAGACAACCCGGAAGTTTTAGAGAGTCATTTATTTATGTTGAGTGCTTTTATAAAGTATAAAAACAAAATAAAAATAAATAGGGGAACCTAAATCTTTTTCAAAAAGGAAAGTGAAAGTGAGAGAGACAAGCATTGTTGAAGTGGGAGCTAGCCTTGAACTTTGTTCATGCTCACGGAAACTTTGTGAATCTTGATTACAGAAACTTTTTAAAAAAATAATTATACCCTTGTACAATTACATTGTATTATAAAAATAATCTCCCAAGATTTGCCTTTAGGATGTTTTAGATGCTTGTTGGTTTGTGCGGTGCAGGACAGAAACTTTGGCTGTAGTGCGTGATTTTACATTATTTACTGGAACGTCAAATGGTTCTGATTCTTTTTGCACTGTCTTTTTATACAAATTTTTTATTTTTCCTAATTTTGGAAGAATTTTTCAAGTATCAGAAGTATGGTGAATGTTCAGATTGTTACAGACTGTTCTGTTTTAGACAGATTCTATTTTATGCATAGTTTGCTTGTTTTGATGAAACTAACGATTTATATCAATGGATTAAGCCATGGAAAAGTTATATTACTGTAGACACAATGCAAAAACAAAATATGAATTGGTTTGCAATAGTACTTAGAGTAGTGATTTGCTTTATTATACTAACGGATCTTGCCGAGTTTTCTGTTGAAGTTTTGTGTGGATGAAGTGTTCGATGATCGAGAAGGTCTCGATGTGAGAAGAAGGAAGAGGGGCAAGAGCTCAAGCTTGGGTATGCCCGAGGCACCCCAACTAAATATTCAAGGAGACTCAAGCGTCTAAGCTTGGGGATGCCCTGGAAGGCATCCCCTCTTTCTTCAACAAGTATCGGTATGTTTTCGGATTCGTTTCGTTCATGCGATATGTGCAATCTTGGAGCGTCTTTTGCATTTAGTTTTCATTTTTCTTTTATGCACCGTGCTGGTATGAGATAGTCCTTGGTTGATTTATAGAATGCTCTTTGCACTTCACTTATATCTTTTGAGTATGGCTTTGTAGAATGCTTCATGTGCTTCACTTATATCATTTGAAATTTGGATTGCCTGCTTCTCTTTACATAGAAACCCGCCATTTGTAGAATGCTCTTTTGCTTCACTTATATTTGTTAGAGCGTGGGCATATATTTTGTAGAAAGAGTTAAACTCTCTTGATTCACTTATATCTATTTAGAGAGATGACAGGAATTGGTCATTCACGTGGTTAGTCATAAAATCCTACATAAAACTTGTAGATCACTGAATATGATATGTTTGATTCCTTGCAATAGTTTTGCGATATAAAGATGGTGATAGTAGAGTCATGCTAGTGGGTAGTTGTGGATTAGTAGAAACACTTGTGTTGAGGTTTGTGATTCTCGTAGCATGCACGTATGGTGAACCGTTATGTAACGAAGTTGGAGCATGAGGTATTTATTGATTGTCTTCCTTATGAGTGGCGGTCGGGGACGAGCGATGGTATTTTCCTACCAATATATACCCCTAGGGGCATGCGTAGTAGTACTTTGCGTCAAAGGCTAATAAACTTTTGCAATAAGTGTGTGACTTCTTTATGACTAATGTTGAGTCCATGGATTATACGCACTCTCACCCTTCCATCATTGCTAGCCTCTTCGGTACCATGCATTGTACTTTCTCGTCCCGAGAGTTGGTGCAAACTTCGCCGGTGCATCCAAACCCAGTGATATGATACGCTCAGTCACACATAAACCTCATTATATCTTCCTCAAAACAGCCACCATACCTACCTATCGTGGCATTTCCATAGCCATTCGGAGATATATTGCCATGCAACTTCCATCATCATTATATACATGACTTGAGCATTCATTGTCATATTGCTTTGCATGATCATAAGATAGCTAGCATGATGTTTTCATGGCTTGTCCATTTTTTGATGTCATTGCTATGCTAGATCATTGCACATCCCGGTACACCATCGGAGGCATTCATATAGAGTCATATATTTGTTCTAGTATCAAGTTGTAATATTGAGTTGTAAGTAAATAAAAGTGTGAGGATCATCATTATTAGAGCATTGCCCCAAGAAAAAAAAAGAGGACGAGCAGGAATTAAGCTTGGGGATTCTGATACGTCTTCGTCGTATCTATAATTTTTGATTGTTCCATGCCAATATTCTACAACTTTCATATACTTTTGGCAACTTTTTATACTATTTTTGGGACGAACATATTGATCTAGTGCCCAGTGCCAGTTCCTGTTTGTTGCATGTTTTTTGTTTCGCAAAATATCCATATCAAACGGAGTCCAAACGGGATAAAAACTGACGGAGATTTTTTTTGAAATATATATGATTTTTGGAAGAAAAATCCACGCGAGATGGTGCCCGAGGGAGGCACGAGGTAGGGGGCGCGCCCCTGACCCTCGTGGCCACCCCGTAAGGCGGTTGGTGCCTTTATTTCGCCGCGAGAAAGATAATATCTGGATAGAGATCGTGTTTAAATTTCAGCCCAATCGGAGTTACGGATCTCCGGGAATATAAGAAACAGTGAAAGGGAAGAATGTGAGAACGCAGAACCAGAGAGAGACAGAGAGACAGATCGAATCTCGGAGGGCCTCTCGCCCCTCCCACGCCATGAGGCCAAGGACCAGAGGGAAAACCCTTCTCCCATCTAGGGAGGAGGTCAAGGAAGAAGAATACGAAGGGGCCCCCTCTCCCCTTCTCTTCCGGTGGCGTCGGAACGCTGTCGTGGCCATCATCATCACTGCAATCTTCACCAACAACTTCACCACCATCATCACCAACTCTTCCCCCTCTATGCAGCGGTGTAACCTCTCTCTTACCCACTGTAATCTCTACTTACACATGGTGCTCAACGCTATATATTATTTCCCAATGATGTATGGCTATCCTATGATGTTTGAGTAGATCCGTTTTGTCCTACGGGCTATTTGATGATCAAGATTGGTTTGAGTTGCATGTTTTATTATTGGTGTTGTCCTATGGTGCTCTCCGTGTCGTGCAAGCGTGAGGGATCCCCATTGTAGGGTGTTGCAATACGTTCATGATTCGCTTATAGTGGGTTGCGTGAGTGACTGAAACACAAACCCGGGTAAGGGGGTTGTTGTGTATGGGATATAGAGGACTTGATAGTTTAATGCTATGGTTGGGTTTTACCTTAATGATCTTTAGTAGTTGTGGATGCTTGCTAGAGTTCCAATCATAAGTGCATATGATCCAAGTAGAGAAAGTATTTTAGCTTATGCCTCTCCCTCATATAAAATTGCAATAATGATTACCGGTCTAGTTATCGATTGCCTAGGGATAAATAACTTTCTCGTCACAAAAAGCTATTTACTAAAACTAACTTAGTTGTGTCTTTAGCTAAACAGCCCCTACTTTTCATTTACGTAATCTTTATTATCTTGCAAACCTATCGAACAACACCTACAAAGTACTTCTAGTTTCATACTTGTTCTAGGTAAAGCGAACGTCAAGCGTGCATAGAGTTGTATCGGTGGTCGATAGAACTTGGGGGAATATTTGTTCTACCTTTAGCTCCTCGTTGGGTTCAACACTCTTACTTAACGAAAGAGGCTACAATTGATCCCCTATACTTGTGGGTTATCAACAAGGTTCCTGTCCAGAACAGGTCTCCGTACGACGGTGCATCTCACCCCACGGTGGGCGCCAAATGTCGGGTGTTGGGTGTGACATATGCCAAAGGATGGTTTATCATGGTGGGAGTGAGTAGAACATCGCCAGTGCCCGGAAGCGGGATGAGGCGTAGACATGAACGCCGACGTACTTTACCCAGGTCCGGGGCTCTCCTAGGAGATAACACCCCTAGTCCTGCTCTGCGGGGTCTCCGCATGATCACTAAGGCACTAATGAGTACAATGGTGCTCCTCGAGTTGTATGCTAGAGGTAGAAGAAAGCTGGGCTAGCCCTCTCCTCTCTCTATGTGTGTGTCTAGGTCTAACAGGTCGGGAACCCTTTGCATGGGTGCCCTGGGGGTTTATATATGCCCACCCCCCAGGGGTACAATGGTAATCTGGTCGGGTGTAGGACCCGGTTGTCAGAGTCTCCCATCGCCGGCCGCTTGGGCCTGCCGCCTGGTGGGCCCCGCCGTCTGGTCTGGTGCGGAGCTGATAGGCCGCCTACTCCGATGGCGGGTCTGGCCGGCTGCTTGTTACTATAGCCGTAATGCTAATGATGCATGCTTGGTCAGGGGGCGTGGCTACAGTCCTGCCGTCTGGTGGGAGGTCACTGTAGGCACACCGAGTCTCATCTGGTTAATGGCGCACGGACTCCGAGGGGAGAGTGGGCCGCTTGCTGGAGGCCGGCCTCCCTCGGGTCCGACTGGTCAGGCATTGCCGCCCTCCAGGTTCACGCTGCCAGGTAGGGCCCGCCGCCTGCAGGCCGTACCAACAGGCCGTCGTGGGAGCAGGGCTCCGCCTGACAGGGGTGACGTCAAGGGTGGAGTGGCAACAGTGCCGCGCTGTGCGGAGATCTTCGTCTGTACGGGGCACTGTGGCCATGCCACGCCCTGGATATGGTGATGATGGGATACATTGTAGCCACATCCTGTCTTGTCTTCTTAAAGGGGGTGCAGACTTTGAGGGCGTCGTGGGCCGCCTGCTAGGAGCCGGCCTCTCTGGAGGCCGCTTGCGAGGAGTTGGCTTGTCTTGGAGCCGTCTCCTGGTGCTTGGCCGTCTTCTGGCAGCCGGCCACCAGAAGACGGCGCTTCATCCTTGACACTTGAGGGGCGCAGCCGGCCCAATGACTTGAAAGGCTCAGGGACTCGGTTAGATTACCTATGGCTTATTAGTCCGATAGTTCCCCCCTCCCCCGTATATAAATGCGTGGAGGAGGGGAAGGGCCAGCCCTCTCTATGGCGCGCCCTAGGGGAGTCCTACTCCCACCGGGAGTAGACCCCCCCCCCTTTCCCTAGTTGGAGTAGGAGAGGAAGGGAAGGAGGAGTAGGAAAGAAGGAAAGGGGGCGCCCCCCCCCCCACAAACCTATTCCAATTAGGCCTCCTACCCAAGGGGGTGCACCAGCCCCTTGTGGGCTGTTGTGCTTCCTTCTTATGGCCCATAAGGCCCATAACTTCTCCCGGGGGGTTCCGGTAACCTCCCGATACTCCGGAAAAATGACCGAACCACTCGGAACCATTCCGATGTCCAAACATAGGCTTCCAATGTATCGATCTTTATGTCTCGGACATTTCAAGACTCCTCGTCATGCCCGTGTTAAAATCCGGGAGTCCGAAAAACCTTCAGTTCATCAAAACACATAAACTCATAATACCGATCGTCACTGAACGTTAAGCGTGCGAACCCTATGGGTTCAAGAACTATGTAGACATGACCGAGACATGTCTCTAGTCAATAACCAATAGCGGAACCTGGATGTTCATATTGGCTCCCACATATTCTATGAAGATCTTTATCGGCCAAACCGCATAACAACATATGTTGTTCCCTTTGTCGTCGGTATGTTACTTGCCCGAGATTCGATCGTCGGTATCTCAATACCTAGTTCAATCTCATTACCGGCAAGTCTCTTTATGCATTCTGTAATGCATGATCCCGCAACTAACTCATTAGTCACAATGCTTGCAAGGCTTATATTGATGTGCATTACCGAGAGGGCCCAGAGATACCTCTCTGATACTCGGAGTGACAAATCCTAATCTCGATCTATGCCAATCAACAAACACCATTAGAGACACCTGTAGAGCACCTTTATAATCACCCAGTTACGTTGTGACGTTTGGTAGCACACAAAGTGTTCCTCCGGTATTCGGGAGTTGCATGATCTCATAGTCATAGGAACATGTATAAGTTATGGAGAAAGCAATAGCAACAAACTAAATGATCATCGTGCTAAGATAACGGATGGGTCAAGTCAATCACATCATTCTCTAATGATGTGATCCCGTTAATCAAATGACAACTCATGTCTATGGCTAGGAAACTTAACCATCTTTGATTCAATGAGCTAGTCAAGTAGAGGCATACTAGTGACACTTAGTTCGTCTATGTATTCACACATGTACTAAGTTTCTGGTTAATACAATTCTAGCATGAATAATAAACATTTATCATGATATAAGGAAATAAATAATAACTCTATTATTTCCTCTAGGGCATATTTCATTCACCATCGACATTGGTTTTCTTCTTAAAGACCCATTTGCAACCAATGGCCTTTACGCCAGGCGACGGATCAACCAAGTCCCAGACTTGATTTTCATCCATGGACTATAACTCGGATTTCATGGCCTCTAGCCATGCCTCGAAATTTGGGCTCACCATTGCTTCCGCATACGTGGCCGGCTTGTCAATTTCTAGCAACAATACATCACGCACTTTGCGCAATCTTTCCGACCTTCATGGTTCCGGTGCCGCTTCCACTACGGGTTCCCTGACTGACTCCGGTATGATCTCATCACCCGCTGAGCCGTCCCCGAGTGGTACTCGAATTTCTTCGAGGAGGACCGTCCTCCCACTGGCCTCCTGACTGAGAAACTCTTTCTCAAGGAAAACCCCGTTCCAAGCAACAAACACTTTCTTCTCTTCCCGGTTGTAGAAGCTATATCCTAAGGTTTCCCTCGGATATCCCACGAATATGCATTTATCCGACTTGGGTGTAAGCTTGTCTGACATAAGTCGCTTGACAAATGCTTCACAACCCCAAACCTTTAGAAAACACAAAATGGGACTCTTCCTGGTCCACATCTCATGTGGTGTCTTGTCTACGGATTTTGATGGTACCCTGTTAAGTGTGAAAGATGCAGTTTCTAGAGTGTATCCCCAGAATGACAAGGGTAAATCCAATTTGCTCATCATAGATCGAACCATGTCCAATGATACGTCTCCAACGTATCTATAATTTTTGATTGCTCCATGCTATATTATCTACTGTTTTGGGCAATATTGGGCTTTATTTTCCACTTTTATATTATTTTTGGGACTAACCTATTAACCGGAGGCCCAGCCCAGATTTGTTGTTTTATGCCTATTTCAGTGTTTCGAGGAAAAGGAATATCGAACGGAGTCAAAACGGAACGAAATCAACTAGAGAAGTTATTTTTGGAAGGAAACCTACCGGATAGACTTGGACCCTACGTTAGGAGAAGGAGGTGCTCACAAGGGTAGGGGTGCGCCCACCCCCCTGGGGCGCGCCCCCTGCCTCATGGCCCCCTTCGGTCCACCGACATAACCCTTGTACCCATATATACCTACGCATTGTAAAACTTCCAGAGGGGAGATTAGATCAGGAGTTCCACCGCCAGAAGCCTCTGTAGCCACCGAACACCAATCTAGACCCGTTCTGGCACCCTGCCGGAGGGGGCAATCCTTCTCCGGTGGCCATCTTCATCATCCCGGTGCTCTCCATGACGAGGAGGGAGTAGTTCTGCCTCGGGGCTGAGGGTATGTACCAGTAGCTATGTGTTTGATCTCTCTCTCTCGTGTTCTTGATTTGGCACGATCTTGATGTATCGCGAGCTTTGCTATTATAGTTGGATCTTATGTTTCTCCTCCCCTTCTACTCTCTTGTAATGAATTGAGTTTCCCCTTTGAAGTAATCTTATCGGATTGAGTCTTTAAAGATTTGAGAACACTTGATGTATGTCTTGCCGTGCGTATCTGTGGTGACAATGGGATACCACGTGATTCACTTGATGTATGTTTTGGTGATCAACTTGTGGGTTCCGCCCATGAACCTATGCATAGGGGTTGGCACACGTTTTCATCGTGATTCTCCGGTAGAACTTTGGGGCACTCTTTGAGGTCCTTTGTGTTGGTTGAATAGATGAATCTGAGATTGTGTCATGCATATCGTATAATCATACCCACGGATACTTGAGGTGACATTGGAGTATCTAGGTGACATTAGGGTTTTGGTTGATTTGTGTCTTAAGGAGTTATTCTAGTACGAACTTTAGGGCTGTTTGTGACACTTATAGGAATAGCCCAACGGATTGATTGGAAAGAATAACTTTGAGGTGGTTTCGTACCCTACCATAATCTCTTCGTTTGTTCTCCGCTATTAGTGACTTTGGAGTGACTCTTTGCTGCATGTTGAGGGATAGTTATGTGATCCAATTATGTTAGTATTGTTGAGGGAACTTACACTAGCGAAAGTATGAACCCTAGGCCTTGTTTCAACGCATTGCAATACCGTTTACGCTCACTTTTATCATTAGTTACCTTGCTGTTTTTATAATTTCAGATTACAAATACCTTTATCTACTATCTGTATACCACTTGAGGGAAATTTGCTACTGTCCTACAAACCTCTGCACTTGGAGGCCCAACAACGTCTACAAGAAGAAGGTTGTGTAGTAGACATCATCCAACAAGGTACGATTCCTCCGTTTTGATATGCCATTTCTCTATGACGTACCCGGAGGTGTGAGCTGAGGTACTATACCTCGGCTTTTCAGATGATCATCAAACTCCTGGCTCATGTACTCACCTCCAGGATCAGATCGTAGAAGTTTTATAGTCTTGCCGAGCTGATGCTCAACCTCATTCTGAAACTCTTTGAACTTTTCAAAAGTTTCTGACTTGTGCCTCATCAAATATATATATCCATATCTACTCAAGTCGTCGATAAAAGTCACGAAGTAGTGATAGCCACCTCTGGCAATTGTGCTCATTGGACCACACACATCACTATGTATAAGTTCCAATAGCTCGGATGCCGTCTCGCAATTCTTTGCGAAAGTAGACTTAGTCATCTTGCTGAGCAAGCATGATTCGCATGTCTCGAATGACCCGAAGTCGGACGAAGTTACGAGCCCATCATCATGGAGCTTCTTTATGTGTTTCAGACTAATGTGTCCAAGCCGGCAATACCAGAAGTATGTCGGATTTATCTCATTAGACTTATGCCTCTTGACATTCATGTTATAGACCGGTTCCTGTTCTAGATTCAATATAAATAGCCCATCAACAATGGGTGCATAGCCATGGAACATCCCATTCAAATAAATCGAACAACCATTGTCCTTTAAATTGAATTATAACCCTGACTAATCAAGCATGAGGCGGAAATAATGTTCCGACTAAGTGTAGGAATGTAATAACAATTATTTAATTCCATAATAAATCCAGAAGCAAGCTGGAGTTGCATCGTGCCGACCTCCAACGCAGCAACTCTTGCTTTGTTGCCGACCCTGATGTCAATCTCCCCTTGTGCCACATGTCTAGTTCTTACCAGCCCATGCATCAAGTTGCAAATATCAACAACCGATCCGGTATCAAATACCCAAGAGCTGCTATGTATGTCAGCAAGGTAAATATCTATAACATATGCAACAAGTGTACCTTTGCCCGAAGAAGCATTTCCGGCCTTCTTGCCATGCTCTGCAAGCCACTTGCTACAGTTCCTCTTCCAGTGATTAGTTGCAATGATAGCAAATGGTCTTTGAGTCCAGTCCAGACTTCGACGCAGCGGCGGAGGTTGCCGTCTCCGTGCCCTTTGCCTAGTCTTTTTCTTGGACCAACTCTTCTTGAACTTAGCTGATTTCTGCACCATCAACACTTGATGTGTGCCTTTCTTAATATCCTGCTCTGCCACTTTGAGCATCCCATGCAATTTAGTGAGCTTTTTATCCATGCCATGCATATGATAGTTCGAGATGAACGTCCCATAGCTGGGCGGAAGAGAACCAGAACTGCATCAGTAGCCAGCTCATCCAAGAGTGGGAAGCCCAAACGATCCAAAGCTTGCACATATCCGATCATCTTGATCACATGTGGTCTCAGTGGATCACCTTCCTTCAGCTTGCAATCCATCAAGGATCGCCAGATGTTGAACCTTTCGGTCCTAGGCTGTGTCCGAAACATGCTCTTGAGACTTTCGATCATATCGTAAGCCTCAACATTTTTGAAATGATGTTGCAAATCAGAATCCATACAAGCCAGCATCAGATAGCTGATCTCTGTTGATTCATCAACGAGTTTCTGGTAGGCATTCTTAGCTGTGGCACTAGCATTACCGGCAGGTTCCTTTGGAAGTGGATCCTCTAGAACTTGTTCCTTTTTATCATGCTCGAGAACAATTCTCAGATTTCTATACCAGGTGGTAAAGTTTGTTCCATTTAGTTTATCCTTTTCCAGAATTGATTTCAATGCAAAGTTGGGTTGAGCAGGTGTGTTTATGTAGAGTAATTCAAGCCTTAAATATAAATACTCTCACTGAAGTTGGCATCCCTCTGCAAACTCTTAGTGATTCAGGATCCGACTAGCACATGCGACTAGTGAGCTTTAGCATCACTGCTAGACAACATGCCTATCCGGTAAGCAACTCCTTGCTAATCGTATCTCTATACGACTCCTATCGGTCGGGAAGGTATCTCATACCCCGGCCCCAACCTTCTTTGCCACAAGGCCCAAACCATTTTGATAGCCTTGTCAAGATAACCTGATGCAGTGCATGTCCACGTCTGACACGAACCCTTCAGTTCAAGGACACCTAGCAGCACCCCAATTTTATAAGCCCACTACTAGACGTACTTAACGTGCAAAGGTGCAACATCGGGAATGGCAAATTTCTTGATATTAACGAGGGATCTTTCTATCATTCTAACATGCATAGAAAACAAGAAGCATATCAATCACAAATAAAACATATATTGTGAAATAGTATGGCTCCTTCATGGATGTTCTTCCAGGTCGGCTCTGACTCCGATGACCATCTAGGAACTCCATCTTGTTTGTCACGCCGGGACGCCAAGCCACCCACCTGATCTCTATTATCCAACTACTACAACTAGTAATGAATTTTACATAGAGTCACAAGTCGACACGCAGGTCGTTATACAATATAATGACAACACTTTGGCTCCTGCCGGCTGACAAACATGACACGCAGGCCATGTATAAATTACACACATGCATCACATACACATGAGCCATACTATTCACATCAAACCTGCAAACAAAGTTATGCATAGAATCACATTCTACCGGTTTGAGTGTCGGGTATGAAATACAAGGCTCTACGCACATGGCGGTCCCGATCTCATCTGAACTCCGATCACGCCGAATATTTTGATCTGACCGATCTCATCGATCATCGCAAGTCTGATTCGAAATCACGTTTCACTGTTAACCCCAATGGCGGATACTGGCTGGTAGGGGTAGGTTGTGTCACGACCTCATCGATTCTGATTGACAGAAAACATAGCCACATTGACCCCCATGTGCAGTTGATCTCATCAACCGTGAACACAGCCGATCTTATCAACAACGACAGTTCTCAACTGCCGCCTCCACATATCTAATATGCATACGATTTGAATCTAAATCCTATAGCAGAGGATCTGATACCATTGTTGGGATCTACGGTAGGGTGCGTCGACTGCAAATTAAAAATTTCCTACGCGTAGAACAACCAAGAACATGCTATGGGGGTTGGATCACGGATCGTTACCACTAGACGCGCAGTGCCGTGCAGCAGAAGAAGAGTTGGGGCAGCGCGTCCACGTGGATCGTCTCCTCCTTGTTCGATCTCCCTCGAACAGCCGGTCGTCGGTTCCCACGTACAGGTTCGCCAGAGCGGCGCAAGTGCACTGCCTCTAACGGTATCCGCACGTGCAGGAGGAACGTGATACATCCATTTTGCATCATGCTTTTATATCGATATTTATTGCATTATGGGTTGTTATTACACATTATGTCACAATACTTATGCCTATTCTCTCTTATTTTACAAGGTTTACATAAAGAGGGAGAATGCCGGCAGCTGGGATTCTGGGCTGGAGAAGGAGCAAATATTAGAGACCTATTCTGCACAGCTCCAAAAGTCCTGAAACTTCACGGAAGACGTTTTCAGAATATATAAAAAATACTCAGCGCAAGAAGTTCACCAGGGGGCCACACCCTGCCCACAAGGGTGGGGGCGTGCCCTACCCCCCTGGGCGCGCCCCCTACCTCGTGGGCCTCCTGGTGGCCCTCCGATGTCCATCTTCTGCTATATGAAGTCTTTCGATGAGGAAAAAATGATAAGCCATCTTCTCGGACGAAACTCCGCCACCACGAGGCGGAACCTTGGTGGAACCAATCTAGGGCTCTAGCGGAGCTGTTCTGCCGGGGAAACTTCCCTCCGGGAGGGGGAAATCATCGCCATCGTCATCAACAACGCTCCTCTCATCGGGAGAGGGAAATCTCCATTAACATCTTCATCAGCACCATCTCCTCTCAAAACCCTAGTTCATCTCTTGTATCCAATTCTTGTCTTCAAGTCCGGGATTAGTGCTAGTAGGTTGCTAGTAGTGTTAATTACTCCTTGTAGTTGATACTAGTTGGATTAATTGGTGGAAGATCATATGTTCAGATCCTATATGCATATTAGTACCCCTTTGATTATGAACATGAATATGCTTTGTGAGTAGTTACGTTTGTTCCTGAGGACATGGGAGAAGTCTTGCTATTAGTAGTCATGTGAATTTGGTATTTGTTCGATATTTTGATGAGATGAATGTTGTCATCCCTCTAGTGGTGTCATGTGAATGTCGACTACATGACACTTCACCATTATTTGGGCCTAGAGGAAGGCATTGGGAAGTAATAAGTAGATGATGGGTTGCTAGAGTGACAGAAGCTTAAACCCTAGTTTATGCGTTGCTTCGTAAGGGGCTGATTTGGATCCATATGTTTCAAGCTATGGTTAGGTTTACCTTAATACTTTTGTTGTAGTTGCGGATGCTTGCAATAGAGGTTAATCATAAGTGGGATGCTTGCCCAAGTAAGGATAGTACCCAAGCACCAGTCCAACCACATACCAAACTATCAAAGTACCGAACGCGAATCATACGAACATGATGAAAACTAGCTTGCCGATATTCCCATGTGTCCTTGGGAGCGCTTTTCTCTATATAAGAGTTTTTCCAGGCTTGTCCTTTGATACAAAAAGGATTGGGCCACCTTGCTGCACTTTATTTACTTTGTTACTTGTTGCTCGTTACAAATTATCCTATCACAAAACTATCTGTTACCACTGATTTCAGTACTTGTAGAGAATACCTTGCTGGAAACCGCTTATCATTTCCTTCTGCTCCTCGTTGGGTTCGACACTCTTACTTATCGAAAGGACTACGATAGATCCCCTATACTTGTGGGTCATCAAGACTCTTTTCTGGCGCCGTTGCCGGGGAGTGAAGCGCCTTTGGTAGGTGGAATTTGGTAAGGAAAATTTTATATAGTGTGCTGAAATGTACTGTCACTTGTTACTATGGAAAGTAATCCTCTGAGGGGCTTGTTCGGGGTATCTTCACCCCAACCAGTAGAGCAAAGAGTTGCTCTTCAACCTACTGAACCTACTGAAAATGAAAATGTCTGCTTTGAAATTCCTTCGGGTATGATAGAAAAACTGCTAGCTAATCCTTTTGTAGGAGATGGAACAAAGCATCCTGATGAGCACTTAATATATGTGGATGAAGTTTGTGGATTATTTAAGCTTGCAGGTGTACCCGGAGATGTTGTTAAGAAGGAGGTCTTCCCTTTATCTTTGAAGGGAGATGCATCGACATGGTATAGGCTATGTGATGATACGGGGTCATGGAACTACAGACGATTGAAATTGGAATTTCATCAGAAGTTTTATCCTATGCATCTTGTTCATCGTGATCGCAATTATATATATAATTTTTGGCCTCGCGAAGGAGAAAGCATCGCTCAAGATTGGGGGAGGCTTAAATCAATGTTATATTCATGCCCCAATCATGAGCTCTCAAGAGAAATGATTATTCAAAAATTTTATGCCCGGCTTTCTGATAGCAATTGCACCATGCTTGATACTTTTTCTGCTGGCTCTTCTATGATGAAGACTATTGAATTCAAATGGGATTTATTGGAAAGAATTAAACGCACATCTGAAGATTGGGACCTCGACAAAGGTAAAGAATTAAATTCAAAGCCCACCCACCACCCACTTTGTAGCCACTGCCGACGACTTAACCGACATGCTCGACTTCGACTCCGAAGAGATCGACGGTATGGACGCCGATGAAGGAGATGATGAAGAACCAGCACCTACTAGGCCCTGGAAAGCCACCCCGTCATATGACATATACATGGTGGACACCCCAAAAGAAGGAGATGGCGATGGAACAGCGGAGGATGACCCCTCTAAGAAACAGCCTAAGCGCCGGCGTCAGCGGCGCCGCTCAAATTCCTGCCAAAACAAATACGACGATTCCAGCACGGGAGATAATAATACTCCGGAAAGCGCCGAAGAAAACCCCCTCCAACAAGATTTAGCACATGAGGATGGAGAAACCAACCCTCATGAGAGAGCGGCAGACAGAGAGGTCGAGGACGATAATTATATGCCTTCCTCCGAAGACGAGGCAAGCCTCGACGACGACGAATTCGTCGTGCTAGAGGATCCCGTCGAGCAAGAGCGTTTTCAACGCAGGCTTATGGCCATGGCAAGAAGCCTCAAGAAAAAACAGCAACAGCTTAAAGCTGATCAAGATTTGCTAGTTGACAGATGGACTGAAGTCCTCGCGGCCGAAGAGCATAAACTCGAACGCCCCTCCAAGAGCTACCCAAAGCGCAGGTTGCTACCCCAATTAGAGGAGGAAGCACTTGATGTGGCCGCAACAGAGAGGCCTCTCGGCCCTCCACTCAAGCCGCACCCCATACCAAGGCACGGGAATATGCGCCGGACTTACGAGATATGTTGGAGGACAAGGCAAGGCAAACAAGATCGATCTACGGATCGCGTGGGTGCCCCACGGCTCGAGACGGTAACCGTCACACCAGCCACAAATTCGGCAGGGCCGAACACAGTAGACAAAGCTCATTGGAGCTACGTCATGATATAGCCCATTACAGAGGCGCCGCACACCCACTATGCTTCACAGACGAAGTAATGGATCATCAAATCCCCGAGGGTTTCAAACCCGTAAACATCAAATCATATGATGGCACAACAGATCCTGCGGTATGGATCGAGGATTATCTCCTTCATATTCACATGGCCCGCGGGTATGATTTCCATGCCATCAAATACCTCCCACTCAAGCTTAAAGGACCAGCTCGGCATTGGCTTAACAGCTTGCCAACAGGATCAATCAGTTGTTGGGAGGACCTGGAAGCCGCATTCCTCGACAATTTCCAGGGCACTTATGTGCGACCCCCAGACGCCGATGACCTAAGTCACGTAATTCAGCAGCCAGATGAATCGTCCAGGCAATTCTGGACACGGTTCCTAACAAAGAAAAATCAAATAGTCGACTGTCCGGACGCTGAGGTCCTAGCAGCCTTCAAGCAGAATATCCGTGATGAGTGGCTGGCCCGGCACCTTGGACAGGAAAAGCCGAAATCTATGGTAGCACTCACGACACTCATGACCCGCTTTTGCGCGGGAGAAGACAGCTGGCTTGCTCGTAGCAACAATATGACCAAGGACCCTGGTAATTTGGACACCAGGGACAGTAGTGGAAGGTCGCGTCGCAACAAGCAGAAGCGCCGCATTAACGACGACAATGGTGAGGATACGGTAGTCAATGCCGGATTCAGAGGCTCTAAATCCGGTCAGCGGAAAAAGCCATTCAAAAGGAATCCTAGGGGCCCGTCCAGTTTGGACCGAATACTCGACCGCTTATGCCAGATACATGGCACCCCCGAAAAGCCGGCCAATCACACCAATAGGGATTGTTGGGTGTTCAAGCAGGCAGGCAAGTTAAATGCCGAAAATGTAGACAAGGGGCTGCATAGCGATGACGACGAGGAGCCCCGGCCGCCGAACAACAGTGGACAGAAGGGTTTTCCCCCACAAGTGCGGACGGTGAACATGATATACGCAACCCACATCCCCAAGAGGGAAAGGAAGCGCGCGTTAAGGGACGTATATGTGATAGAGCCAGTCGCCCCAAAGTTCAACCCATGGTCCTCCTGCCCAATCACCTTTGATCGAAGGGACCATCCCACTAGCACCCGTCACGGTGGATTCGCCGCATTGGTTCTAGACCCAATTATTGACGGATTTCATCTCACTAGAGTCCTTATGGACGGCGGCAGCAGCCTGAACCTGCTTTACCAAGATACAGTGCGGAAAATGGGCATAGATCCCTCGAGGATTAAGCCCACCAAAACGACCTTTAAAGGCATAATA
Organism: Triticum aestivum; assembly: GCF_018294505.1. Classification (NCBI taxonomy): domain Eukaryota; kingdom Viridiplantae; phylum Streptophyta; class Magnoliopsida; order Poales; family Poaceae; genus Triticum; species Triticum aestivum. The sequence goes on from NC_057812.1 coordinate 600,334,327, forward strand.
CCAGGTGTAGAGGCTAACTATACAGGCTCAGTCACACTTGAAGTGGTCTTCGGATCTCCGGATAATTTCCAAAGTGAGGAGTTAATCTTCGACATAGTCCCGTTTCGCAGTGGTTATCATGCACTGCTCGGGCGAACCGCGTTCGCTAAGTTCAATGCGGTACCGCATTACGCATACCTTAAGCTCAAGATGCCAGGCCATCGAGGAGTAATTACGGTCAATGGAAACACCGAACGCTCCCTCCGAACGGAGGAGCACACGGCGGCCCTTGCAGCGGAAGTACAAAGCAGCCTCTCCAGGCAGTTCTCCAGTCCAGCCACTAAACGACCGGACACCGTCAAGCGTGCCCGGAGTAACCTACAACAAGACCGCCTGGCACGATCCGAGCAGGCTTAGCAATGCGGCCCCAACCCCAACCCTCACAAAAAGGCGACGCCAGTACTTCGCGTACATAACTACGCTCTAGAGATACCATGGGCACAGGGGGAGGGGCACCATCATGGCACGCCCGAAACACGGCTTCAACCGCACCATGGGCTGCCGATTTTTTTAATTTTCTCTTATTTTCAGGACTCCACTCTTCGGAAGGCCTGTTCGGCAGTTCAATTGCCACACAAACGATGCAAGAACCAGGGAAGCAGACAAGCCATGCCGCCTTACGGAACTCCTAGGTGGTCTCTATCACGAGCAGTATACCTGTTTTGCATATTATTCCGCAGCTTGCCCCTGGAACGGACATGTTACATAGTCCAACCTTTTGCTTATCGCATTAATTGTATCGTTCTGCTTTGATCACAGCCCCTTTTAATAAACAATGCATAGCTTTCTTCTATTTTTGCATTACCTTTTTTCTTTATATATGTTCCTTAACGACATGTTGCACCCGTACACATTGGTACGGCCAAAATACGCCAGGGGCTTTAGTACCCCTCAATATGGTGTGAGAAGTCCGAACACTTTAACAAGTCTGGCACCCCGAACTTATAGCATTATATGCATCGGCTCCGAATCATGTCTTGGGTCAATAGTTGGGTTTGCCCGGCTCCTATGTTTTGGTGCCTTACGTTCCGCTATATCGGCTAAGGTAGCACTAGGAGAACCACTGTGATTGTGCCCTAGTTGAGTTGGGTCGAGCACCTCAGTGGAGAAAGCTAAAACTGACCGTCATGATGAAGCGAGAGCTGGTCGCTGTTTGCGAGGTTTTTTTTTAGTCCTTAAAGACTTATGCCGCTTAGGGCGAGGAGCCGGCTCTGTCCGGCCAAGGTGTGGATAGCGCCCTGAACTCGGTCTTCCGAATACTAGGGGCTTCGCCGAAATTTAAAATTATAGAATTCTATGGCTAAGTGAGAGTGTTCACGCATTATAGTCCGATTGCCTTGTTCATTGGGCTGAGCGCCTCCCTCGAAGGACCCAAACATGGGAAAAAGAGCGCTCAGGTTTATCCTCGAACACCCCAGCACTAGCGGCATGGGGGCAGAAGCCGATGACTCGCCATCCCTCAGAATTGATAAACAGCCACACAGAAGGTAATATTTTAAATTCAAACAGCATTGCTTAGCGCATATGAACAAGTTTTCAGCGCACAGGACAAAACGAGCAAGTTTCACTCAAAAATTACATCCCTAGAACATTCATCCGCCACAAGGCGGGCACCCTTCAGAACATCCTTATAATAATTCTTGGGCTTGCGATGCTCCTTCCCCGGCGGTGGCCCGTCCTTCACAAGCTTCTCAGCATCCAGCTTGCCCCAGTGCACCTTAGCACGGGCAAGGGCCCTATGGGCACCTTCAATGTAGACGGAGCGCTTGATGACTTTGAGCCTTGGACAGGCCTCCACCAGCCGCCGCACCAGCCCAAAATAGCTCCCAGGCAGAGCCTCTCCAGACACAACCGAACTATGAGGCCCCTCATGGCCTGTTCGGCCGCCTTGTGGAGCTCGACCAGTTGCTTCAGCTGGTCGCTCAGGGGCACGGGGTGTCCGGCCTCAGCATACTGAGACCAAAACACCTTCTCTGTCGAGCTGCCCTCCTCGGCTCGATAGAATGCGGCGGCATCAGACACACTTCGAGGAAGATCTGCAAACGCTCCTGTAGAGCTCCGGATTTGGGTAAGTAACAAGTAACTCATGTTTATGTGTTTGCTTTGCATAAAGAATGCCTTGCCCGCCGCTATCTTCTTCACCTCATCCAACTCCTGGAGGGTCTTCTGGGATTCGGCCTTGGCAGACTTGGCATTTTCAATAGCCATCGCGAGCTCAGACGCTCGCGTCTTCGAGTCAAGCTCCAAACTCTCATGTTTTTCCATGAGAGCCTGGAGCTCTTGCCGTACCTTGCCAACCTCGGCATCATACTTCTCCCGCTCGGTGCACTCTGTGGCCGCCGTCTTCTCGGCCTCGAGCAGCGCTTGCTTAAGGGTCGCCACCTTAGACATGGCCCCTACAATAGCCACGATAATCCTGTCATATTTCGCAATTGAACCTTTATTATATATATATATATATATATATATTTAAACAAGGTATTTCTTACCTTCATTGTCCTCGAGCTTCTTCTTGGCACGCCCGAGCTGTTGCTCGGACCGCTCGAGGTTCTGATTTAGCGTGTACACTTCCGCAGTTAGTGCGGTGGACGCCAGCAGGGAAGCCTGCACACACATATTGACTCCTTTTTGTTAGACTCCTTTGAATTTTATTTGATCCTCTATTCGGCTTTTCTTCCCGAACGCCAAACAGAGCATCAGGGGCTACTATCTATGCGGTAATATTATTTACACATTCTTTACTTACCTCAAAGCCTGTTAAAAGGCTAGTACAAGCTTCTGTCAGTCCGCTCTTGGCGGACTGAACCTTCTGGACCACCGCACTCATAATGGTGCGGTGCCCCTCGTTGATGGAGGCGCCTTGGAGCACCTCCAACAGATTGTCCAGCGCCTCCGGTTGGACGGAGGTTTCCGGCACAGTGGGCTTGCTCCTCTTGGAAGGAGGTCCCCCGCCGGACTCTGGAACCTTTTAAGGTTCTGGAGCGGTGTCTCGCCTAGGGCCGAACTTGGAGCCCTGGGGGTCTCATCCCCTTTACTCCTGGAGTCCGGGAGGTCGCCTCGCGGCACCTCCAGGGCCACCTACTCCCGGATTGGAACCTGTTGGGACAACACTTTGGTGTCGTCCGTAGGGCGGGGGGCGGAAGCCGTCGGAAGCGAGTTCACATCCGACGAGTCCAGTGAGCCGCTCGACGACGCGTCGAGACGGTCTTTGGGTGGGCTGCATAAACATATTCGACATAAGGGAAAGCTGTGCAATAAACGAATACTATGAATTACTCTGGTATCCGGATACTTACGATTTGGCCAGAGGCTTGGCCCTGGGCGCCCACTCCTCTCCGCCGTCGTCGGCATCGGTGGAGTAGTCCGGAGGAAGGGTTTTCCCCTTCTTGGACCCTTCGGCCTCCCCAATTGGGGCGGCCTTCCTTTTCTTCCCTTCCCCCGCTGGAGGGGGAGGGGTCTCTTCTTCCTCCTCCTCATCTTCATGGGAGGAGTGCGTCTTGGATTCATCGGATTGTGAATCCGACACCTTCGAGCGTCGGGCACTCTTTCGAGTCCCCGTGGCCTTCTTCTTGACCTTCTTCTCCGGCACCACATAGGGTGCCGAAACCAGCAGCTTCGCCAAGTGGGCATCGGCTGGGTCTTCGGGCAAAGGTGCCGGACAGTCGATCCGTCCGGACTTCGCCTGCCAATCCTGTCAAAGGTAAGGGAGCTTAGATCCCGCACAGAGTTAAACTATGAAAAACTAGTGCCCAGTAAAAGGTACAAAGAACTTACCACGCTAGCGTGACGCTGCGCGCTGAATCCGCGATCCTCGGTAGCGGATGCGGGAGCCTCGGCACCCTTGAAAAGCACCTTCCAGGCATCTTCGTACATCGTGTCGAAGAGCCTGCTCAGAGTTCGGTGCTGCGCCGGATTGAACTCCCACATATTGAAGCCCGTTGTTGACACGGGAGGCTTAGGCGGATGAGCATAACCTGGACTACGTTGACGAGCCTGAGCTGCATGTCCACCAGGGATTGGATGCATGTTTGCAGTCCGGTCGCCTCCTTTTTGCTGCCCCACAACAGGCCCATCTCTTTCCAGGACGTGAGCCGTGTTGGGGGTCCGGACCGAAACTCAGGGGCTGCGACCCACTTAGGGTCGCGCGTCTCGGTGATGTAAAACCACCCCGATTGCCACCCCTTCAGGGTCTCCACAAAGGAGCCCTCGAGCCATAAGACGTTGGGCATCTTGCCCACCATGGCGCCTCCACACTCCGCCTGGTTGCCGCGCACCACCTTCGGCTTGACGTTGAAAGTCTTGAGCCATAGGCCGAAATGGGGGTGGATACGGAGGAAAGCCTCGGACACGACAATAAACGCCGAGATGTTGAGGACAAAATTCGGGGCCAGATCGTGGAAATCCAGGCCATAGAAGAACATGATCCCCCGGACAAATGGGTGGAGAGGGAAACCCAGTCCGCGGAGGAAATGGGGGAGGAACACCACTCTCTCATGGGGCCTAGGGGTGGGGATGAGCTGCCCCTCTTTGGGAAGCCGGTGCGCAATGTCGTTAGACAGGTATCCGGCCTTCCTTATTTTTTTATGTGCCCCTCCATAACGGAGGAGGCCATCCACTTGTCTCCCGCTCCGGACATGGCTGGAGAAGGTTGAGGTGGGGAGTGCAGACTTGGGCGCTGGAGCTCGAGTGCGCGAGAATGGATAAGCAAGGGAGGAAGAAGGCGTAGGTGAAAAGGTGGATCCTTATCCCCTTGTATGGGTGGACGCAACTACGTGTCCCCACCAGCCTGGTAAAACTCGCTTATCTCCCAAGCGCCATAATCAATGGCTCGGTTGGGTTACCCACGCCCGTATTGATGAGAATCCCGGAATAAGGGGACACGAACTCTGCTTTAAGAAGACGTGCCAAGGAAACCGCCTCGCATAACGTGCTGAGGTGGGATAATGAAACGACTCGAACAAAGGCTTGGTCGTGGTGTGACACGCTACGGAATACGTCAGCAGATTAGATTGGTGTAAATATTATTCTCTCTATGGCAATATGTGGAAACTTATTTTGCAGAGCCGGACACTATCTTTGTGTTCAAAATCTTCTATGAAGTACTTGGAGGAGGAACCCGCCTTGCAATGCCGAAGACAATCTGCGCGCCAGACTTGTCGTCATTGAAGCCTGGTTCAGGGGCTACTGAGGGAGTCCTGGATTAGGGGGTGTTCGGATAGCTGGACTATACCTTCAGTCGGACTCCTGGACTATGAAGATACAAAGTTGAAGACTCTGTCCCGTGTACGGAAGGGACTTTCCTTGGCGTGGAAGGCAAGCTTGGCGATACGGATATTTAGATCTCCTACCATTGTAACCGACTCTATGTAACCCTAACCCTATCCGGTGTCTATATAAACCGAAGGGTTTTAGTCCGTAGGACAACATAGACAACAAAAATCATACCATAGGCTAGCTTCTAGGGTTTAGCCTCCTCGATCTCGTGGTAGATCTACTCTTGTACTACCCATATCATCAATATTAATCAAGCAGGACGTAGGGTTTTACCTCCATCGAGAGGGCCCGAACCTGGGTAAAACTTCGTGTACCTTGTCCCCTGTTACCATCCGGCCTAGACACACAGTTCGGGACCCCCGACCCGAGATCCATCAGTTTTGACACCGACACCTAGGTTTGATTGTGTTAAATCTTTTATGGATACCGATGTTTTCCGTAAATTTAGCACTAAATATGGACTTGACTCTGAGATAGTAGCTTCTTTTGTGCATCTTTTGCTACTTATGTTGATCTCCCCAAGGAGAACTGGTTTAAATATCATCCTCCCATAGAAGTAAAAGTAGATGCACCTATTAAAGTTGAAGAAAATACTATCACTTATAATGATCCTATTGTTCCTACTTATTATGTTGAGAAACCACCTTTCCCTGTCAGGATAAAGGATCATGCTAAAGCTTCAACTGTGGTTCGTAAAAGCAATATTAAAACTTATACACCTTCTGAGCAAATTAAAGTTGAACCTGATATTGCTATTGTTAAAGATCTCTTGGCTGATAATATTGATGGGCATGTTATTTATTTCTATGATGAAACTGCTAGAATTGCTAAACCTTGTGCTAAAGATAAACCTAGACCTGTGGTAGGCATGCCTGTTATTTCTATTAAAATAGGAGATCATTATTATCATGGCTTATGTGATATGGGTGCCAGTGCTAGTGCAATACCTATTAGCCTATATAGAGAAATTATGCATGTTATTGCACCTATTGAGTTACAAGATATTGATGTCACAATTAAACTTGCCAATAGAGATACTATTTCACCAATGGGAATTGTTAGAGATGTTGAAGACTTGTGTGGGGAAACTAAATATCCTGCTGATTTTCTTGTTCTTGGTTCCCCACAAGATAGCTTTTGTCCCATTATATTTGGTAGACCCTTCTTAAACACTGTTAATGCTAAGATAGATTGCAAAAAGGATGTTGTTACTATCGGTTTAGATGATATGTCTCATGAATTTAATTTCTCTAAATTTAGTAGACAACACCGTGAAGAAGAATTACCTAGTAAGGATGAAATTATTGGTCTTGCTTCTATTGCCGTACCTCCTAGTGATCCTTTAGAACAATATTTGCTAGACCATGAAAATGATATGTTTATGAATGAAAGAAGGGAAATAGATGAAGTATTCTTTAAACAGGAACCTATTCTGAAACACAATTTGCCTGTTGAAATTCTAGGGGATCCTCCTCCACCCAAGGGTGATCCCGTGTTTGAGCTTAAACCGTTTCCTGATACTCTTAAATATGCTTATCTTGATGAGAAAAAAGATATATCATGTTATTATTAGTGATAACCTTTCAGAGCATGAGGAAGAGAGATTATTGAAAACTCTGAAGAAGCATCGTGCTGCTATTGGGTATACTCTTGATGATCTTAAGGGCATTAGTCCCACTCTATGTCAACATAAAATAAATTTGGAAGAAGATGCTAAACCAGTTCGTGATCATCAACGGCGGGTGAATCCTAAAATTAAAGAAGTGGTAAGAAAGGAAATACTAAAGCTCCTTGAGGCAGGTATAATCTATCCCGTTGCTGATAGTCAGTGGGTAAGTCCCGTCCATTGTGTCCCTAAGAAGGGAGGTATTACTGTCGTTCTTAATGATAAATATGAATTGATTCCTCAAAGAATTATTACAGGTTATAGGATGGTAATTGATTTCCGCAAATTAAATAAGGCCACTAAAAAGGATCATTACCCCTTACATTTTTATCGATCAAATGCTAGAAAGATTATCCAAACATACACATTTTTGCTTTCTAGATGGTTATTCTGGTTTCTCTCAAATACCTGTGTCAGCCAAAGATCAATCAAAGACTACTTTTACTTGCCCTTTTGGTACTTTTGCTTATAGACGTATGCCTTTTGGTTTATGTAATGCACCTGCTACCTTTCAAAGATGCATGATGGCTATATTCTCTGACTTTTGTGAAAAGATATGTGAGGTTTTCATGGACGATTTCTCTGTCTATGGATATTCTTTTCATGATTGCTTGAGCAACCTTGATTGAGTTTTGCAAAGATGTGAAGAAACTAATCTTGTCTTGAATTGGGAAAAGTGCCACTTTATGGTTAATGAAGGTATTGTCTTGGGGCATAAAGTTTCTGAAAGAGGTATTGAGGTTGATAAAGCCAAGGTTTATGCTATTGAAAAGATGCCATGTCCCAAGGACATCAAAGGTATAAGAAGTTTCCTTGGTCACGCCGGATTTTATAGGAGGTTCATTAAGGACTTCTCAAAAATTTGTCGGCCTCTGACTAATTTATTACAAAAAGATATACCATTTGTCTTTGATGATGATTGTGTAGAAGCATTTGAAATACTTAAGAAAGCATTGATCTTTGCACCTATTGTTTAGCCACCTGGTTGGAATTTACCCTTTGAAATTATGTGTGATGCTAGTGATTATGCTGTAGGTGCTGTTCTAGGGCAAAGAGTTGATAAGAAATTAAACGTTATTCAATATGCTAGTAACACCCTAGACAATGCTCAAAGAAATTATGCTACTACTGATAAAGAATTCTTAGCAGTTGTATTTGCTTGTGATAAGTTCAGACCTTATATTGTTGATTCTAAAGTAACTATTCACATTGATCATGATGCTATTAAATATCTTATGGAAAAGAAAGATGCTAAACCTAGACTTATTAGATGGGTTCTCTTGCTACAAGAATTTGACTTACATATTGTTGATACAAAGGGAGCTGAGAACCCCGTTGCAGACAACTTGTCTAGGTTCGAAAATGTGCTTGATGACCCACTACCTATTGATGATAGCTTTCCTGATGAGCAACTAAATGTCATAAATGCTTCCCATACTGCTCCATGGTATGCTGATTATGCTAATTACATTGTTGCTAAGTTTATACTACCTAGTTTCATATACCAGCAAAAGAAAAAGTTCTTCTATGATTTGAGGCATTACTTTTGGGATGACCCACATCTTTATAAAGAAGGAGTAGATGGTGTTATTAGACGTTGTGTAGCTGAGCATGAACAGGAACAGATCCTACGCAAGTGTCACTCCAAAGCTTATGGAGGACACCATGCTGGAGATAGAACTACACATAAGGTATTGCAATCTGGTTTTTATTGGCCTACTCTCTTCAAAGATGCCCGTAAGTTTGTCTTATCTTGTGATGAATGTCGAAGAGGTAATATTAGTAGATGTCAAGAAATGCCTATGAACTATTCTCTCGTTATTGAACCATTTGATGTTTGGGGCTTTCACTATATGGGACATTTTCCTTCCTCTAATGGATATACACATATTTTAGTTGTTGTTGATTACGTTACTAAGTGGGTAGAAGCTATTCCAACTAGTAGTGCTGATCATAACACTTCTATTAAAATGCTTAAAGAAGTTCTTTTTCCAAGATTTGGAGTCCCTAGATATTTAATGACTGATGGTGGTTCACACTTTATTCATGGTGCTTTCCGTAAAATGCTTGCTAAGTATGATGTTAATCATAGAATTGCATCCCCTTATCACCCTCAGTCTAGTGGTCAAGTATAATTAAGTAATAGAGAGCTCAAATTAATTTTGCAAAAGACTGTTAATAGATCTAGAAAGAATTGGTCCAATAAACTTGATGATGCACTATGGGCCTATAGAACTGCATATAAAAATCCTATGGGTATGTCTCCGTATAAAATGGTTTATGGAAAAGCATGTCACTTACCTCTCGAACTAGAACACAAGGCATATTGGGCTATTAAAGAGCTCAACTATGATTTTAAACTTGCCGGTGAGAAGAGGTTATTTGATATTAACTCACTCGATGAATGGAGAACCCAAGCCTATGAAAATGCCAAGTTGTTTAAAGAAAAAGTTAAAAGATGGCATGATAAAAGGATACAAAAGCGTGAGTTTAATGTAGGTGATTATGTATTTCTATACAACTCTCGTTTAAGATTTTTACAGGAAAAATTCTCTCTAAATGGGAAGGTCCTTACGTTATTGAGGAGGTCTATCATTCTGGTGCCATAAAAATCAACAACTTCGAAGGCACAAATTCGAAGGTGGTGAACGGTCAAAGAATCAAACATTATATCTCAGGTAATCCCATAAATGTTGAAACCAATGTTATTGAAACTGTAACCCCAGAGGAATACATAAGGGACACTTTCCGGAATGTTTTAGACTCCGAAAAGGAATAGGTATGTGGTACGGTAAGTAAACCCACTCCAAAACAGTTTTTAAGGGAATATTTCTCCGTTTTGGATTATTTAGAAAAATAGAAAAATAAGAAGCAGTCCGGGAAGGACACGAGGGCTCCATGAGGGTGGAGGGCGTGCCCTACCACCTTGGGCGCGCCCCCTACCTCGTGGGCACCTCGTGTGCTCTCCGGACTCCGTTTTCGTACACGACATGTATTTTGGTCGGTAAAAATTCATTATATAATCTCCCAGGGGTTTTGACTCCCATATCACGCAAAAATGTCCTGTTTTTGTTTCGAGCTATTTTTCTGACAGATCTAGGTCGTCATGTCGTCTTCAAGCGCCCCCAAGGACCAGTTCTTCGAGAAGGTCATCAACCCCTACCTTGCATAAGTGTTGCAACACCCTCAAACCATTGAGATGCGTGAGGGGTTGTTGCACATCCGCGATGCTGAGGGACCAAGGAAGACCGGAAGCACGGAGGCAAGGCTCGAGGCATTGGAGCAAGAAGTTTTCAAGTGTTAGGAGATGGTGGAGCATGGACTCGATTCCAATCACATTATGATCATGGAGTTCACCAACAACCACAAGCTGGACGTCAAGGACATTGGGGAGGCATCTTCAAGCTTCATGAGAAAAACGAGCACCTCCAAGCCCAGATCTATGACCTGCAAAATCAAAACTGTGAGTATGAGTGTAGATTCAAGAGGATGAGTTTGGCTGCAGATTTGAGGTTTCAGGAGACCCAATCATCCTTCTATGATGGTGATCCTATGCCTTGGAAGAAGGACGACAAGCCTACGCCATCAACAAAACCATCACCTTCTCCACCAACAAAGAAGAATTGAGTATCTGGTATGGGCACTCCCCTTGGCAACTGCCAAGCTTGGGGGAGTGGCCCCGTATCGTATCACCATCACTTTTACCTTTACCGTTTTTCTTAGTTCGATCCTTTTGATAATATTTTGATCTAGTAGAATAAAGTTTATGGCATGATCTAGTTTTGAGTTTTGCTTTATGATCCCTCTATGTAATCGAGTCCATGAGCTATATATATAATAAATATTAGTGTTGAGTCAAGGGCTTGATTATTTTGCCATGATCCTAAGTGAATAAAAGAAAAGAGAAAGAAATAAAAAGAAACAAAGAAATCATTTGGATCTTATGGAGAGTAATGAGCTCACATAGAAAAAGTATGATGAATAAAAGTTGTTGAGAGTTGACGAAAATAGTTTTGGTCATCGTTGCAATTAATAGGAAGTAATAAAGAAAGAGAGGTCTTCACATATAAATATACTATCTTGGACATCTTTTATGATTGTGAGCACTCATTAAAATATGACATGCTAAAGAGTTGACGTTGGACAAGGAAGACAACATAATGGGTTATGTTTTCTTACATCTGAGATAAATTATATTGCCATGGATCATCCAACATGGTTGAGCTTGCCTTTCCCCCTCATGCTATCCAAATTCATCGCACCCAGTAGAGATACTACTTGTGCTTCCAAATACCCTTAAACCAGTTTTGCCATGAGAGTCCACCATACCTACCTATGGATTGAGTAAGATCCTCCAAGTAAGTTGTCATCAGTGCAAGCAATAAATATTGCTCTCTAAATATGTATGACTTATTAGTGTGGGAGAAAATAAGCTTTATACGATCGTGTGATATGGAAGAAATAAAAGTGACAGACTACATAATAAAGGTCCATATCACAAGTGGCAATATAAAGTGACGTTCTTTCGCATTAAGATTCTGTGCATCCAACCATAAAAGCGCATGACAACCTCTGCTTTCCTCTGCGAAGGGCCTAGCTTGTACTTTTATCTCCTACCTTGCATAAGAGTCATGGTGATCTTCACCCTTCCTTTTTACATTTTATCCTTTTGCAAGAACGGTATGTTGGAAAGATCCTGGTATATATGGCTAATTGGATGTCAGTTTTCATGAACTATTATTGTTGACATTACCCTTGAGGTAAAACGTTGGGAGGCAAAACTATAAGCCCATATCTTTCTCTGTGTCCGATTAAAACTCCATACCCATAAGTATTGCGTGAGTGTCAACAATTGTGAAAGACTATATGATAGTTGAGTATGTGGACTTGCTGAAAAGCTCTTATACATTGACTCTTTCCTATGTTATGATAAATTGCAATTGCTCCAATGACTGAGATTATAGTTTGTTAGTTTTCAATGAAGTTTACGATTCATACTTGAAATTGTGATTAAATTAATACTCTAGCATAAGAGATTATATGACAAGAATTATATAAGTTGTTGTTCTAAGAATGATCATGATGCCCTCATGTCCGTAAATTTATTTTTATCGACACCTCTATCTCTAAACATGTGGACATATTTTTTGATTTCGGCTTTCACTTGAGGGCAAGCGAGGTCTAAGCTTGGGGGAGTTGATACGTCCATTTTGCATCATGCTTTTATATCGATATTTATTGCATTATGGGCTATTATTACACATTATGTCACAATACTTATGCCTATTCTCTCTTATTTTACAAGGTTTACATAAAGAGGGAGAATGCCAGCTGGGATTCTGGGCTGGAAAAGGAGCAAATATTAGAGACCTATTCTGCACAGCTCCAAAAATCTTGAAACTTCACGGAAGACGTTTTTAGAATATATAAAAAATACTCAGCGCAAGAAGTTCACCAGGGGGGCCACACCCTGCCCGCGAGGGTGGCGGTGCGCCCTACCCCCCTGGGCGCACCCCCTACCTCGTGGGCCCCCCCGTGGCCCTCTGATGTCCATCTTCTGCTATATGAAGTCTTTCAATGAGGAAAAAATCATAAGCCATCTTCTCGGATGAAACTCCGCAACCACGAGGCGGAACCAATCTAGGGCTCTGGCGGAGCTGTTCTGCCGGGGAAACTTCGCTCCGGGGGGGGATCATCGCCGTCGTCATCACCCACATACCAAATTATCAAAGTACTAAACGCGAATCATACGAACGTGATGAAAACTAGCTTGACGATATCCTCATGTGTCCTCGGGAGCGCTTTTCTCTATATAAGAGTTTGTCCAGGCTTGTCCTTTGCTACAAAAAGGATTGGGCCACCTTGCTGCACTTTATTTAATTTTGTTACTTGTTGCTCGTCACAAATTATCCTATCACAAAACTATCTGATACCACTTATTTCAGTACTTGCAGAGAATACCTTGCTGGAAACCGCTTATCATTTCCTTCTGCTCCTCGTTGGGTTCGACACTCTTACTTATCGGAAGGACTATGATAGATCCCCTATACTTATCGGTCATCAGAACATCATGCGGTGGACCGCTAGGTTCGATCACACAACCGGTGGCGAGTGGAGGTGTATATTCGCAACACATGCAAACCATAGTGACAGCGCCGAAGCGATCAATCGCATGAGTGTGCCGCACCCCACTTTATATAAGCGTCCATCGCGGGCTCAACACTTGGGCCTCGCACGTACCCTAAAGCCCATAAGTCTACTCGGCCACAATCCGAATACAGCTCGGATCACATCCGACCAGTGTCCTCGGATCCGACCTTGTAGATTCCTTCCCTTAAGCGCGCGACCCCTTAGGTTCAAGCCGGCTTGGTCACAGTTCGGATCACCTCTGAATTGCATGGTTGGCAGCGGCCCCTAGCAAGGCATGCCGAACACCAAGCAGACTATGAAGCTGGTTAGGCGAACCTGTACATCATACTTCCATTCCTTTTGCCACACGATATATGTTGTCGGACTCAAGGCGAGTCTGTCATCCTTGTGCCAGCCCGGACTCTTTCTCGTTCCAGTGATGCTGACCACAAACTAGATTATCTCATAATCCTTGTTGCATGGCCATGCTTATCCTAGTCGGATTACATGAGGGGCCCAGAGTATATCTCTCCTGATCGGAGGGGAAAATCCCATCTTCCTTGACCATGTCTCGCAGCATGGGTCTGGACAAGCCCGAAACCTACCTTTGTAACTACCCAGTCACGGAGTAGCGTTGGTTGGCCCAAAGCAAGTCTCTCACCATCCCGAGTACATGCGCCAGCTCAGGTCTTAGGACATAGAACGTATGTTGTACTAGCGACTTACAGATGACATATCGCTGCGTCTCATAGTTAGGTCTGTTCGACTCGGACCTTATCTCAACTCGGATCCAACTACGGCGAATCCGACCAGATCCTTCCGAGTCCATATTATCCGTTTAGCATCCAATGCTCCATGGCTAGTGAGACCAAGCCATTGACTGTGCCATATGCTGGTCTAGTCGGCTGCGCTTCCACACAGCCCTTTCGACTAGGGACCTTTTAGGACAGTCATCATACAATGCATAATCCCACAAACAAGTCACGTACTTGCTGATACACATTATTGATAATGTCTAAGGACTATCTTTATTCATAAATACATAGGAAATATCATCATACATGATTGCCTCTAGGGCATATCTCCAACACCCTCCCTTTTCATCAGGCCGCATCTATTTAAGCACCGCTCTAGCTCTATCCACCTCACACCTCACATCCTCTCCTCTCCGCCCTGCCCCGATCCGCACCTCTTTTTCTCCTCGTGGTTCTCCGCACCTGCAGGTCATGGTAGCGCGTGAAGCAGAAGCATCCTGCCTCCCCCCTGCGCGCGTAATAGCGGTGTCCAAATCGAACACGGCGTGAAGGAGGAGCCAACGTCGCCACCGCATAATAGGTACAACCGCATCGACCGGCCAGTGTGATATGACCCCTTGTGTTGTCAGTACTGATCTTGTTAATAAGCCAGGAAAACAGGAGAAGTATATTGAGGGAGTCCTGGATTAGGGGGTCTCCGGACAGCCAAACTATATCCTTTGGTCAGACTATTGGACTATGAAGATACAAGGTTGAAGACTTCGTCCCGTGTCCGGATGGGACTTTCCTTGGCGTGGAAGGCAAGCTTGGCAATACGGATATGTAGATCTCCTCCCTTGTAACCGACTCTGTGTAACCATAGCCCCCTCTGGCGTCTATATAAACCGGAGGGTTTAGTCCGTAGGACAACAACAATCATACCATAGGCTAGCTTCTAGGGTTTAGCCTCTACGATCTCGTGGTAGATCAACTCTTGTAATACTCATATCATCAAGATCAATCAAGCAGGACGTAGGGTATTACCTCCATCGAGAGGGCCCGAACCTGGGTAAACATCGTGTCCCCTGCCTCCTGTTACCATCCGCCTTAGACGCACAGTTCGGGACCCCCTACCCGAGATCCGCCGGTTTTGACACCGACATTGGTGCTTTCATTGAGAGTTCCACTGTGCCATCACCGTAAAGGCTTGATGGCTCCTTCGATCATCGGTAACGATGTGGTCCAGGGTGAGGTTTTCCTCCCCAGAAAGATCTTCGTATTCGGCGGCTTCGCACTGCGGGCCAACTCGCTTGGCCATCTGGAGCAGATCGAAAGGTATGCCCCTGGCGATCAGGTCAGGTTCGGAAACTTAAACTACATTGCCGATATCCGTGGAGACTTGATCTTCGACGGATTCGAGCTCATGCCAGGTGCACCACACAATCACGACGAGCATGACGTAACTCTGCCGTCGGACAGTGTTCGGGAGATTGCATCTACAACTACTCCGGCCCTTAATCCGGAGCAAAGTGCGCCATCCGAGGACGGGTGGATAGACCCCGCCATGGAGGCCGCACTCTTAGTGGCGATAGAGCCGAATACTGACTTCACCCCTTACGAGAGCCGTATTGCCGAACCACTGGATTCATCCCCGACCATGGACTCCGATCCGCCTGCGTCCATGCCTATCAAATCCGATTGGGCACCGATCATGGAGTTCACCTTCGTGGATATCTTTCAGCACTCGCCTTTCGGCAATGTGCTAAGGTCTCTCTCCTTGTCAGGAGAACCTTGGCCGAACTATGTCTGGCTAGGAAGGGATGTGGACGACGAAGAAATTTGTTTCCCACCCACCACCCACCTTGTAGCCACTGTCGACGATTTAACCGACATGCTCGATTTCGACTCCGAAGACATCAACGGCATGGACGACGATGCAGGAGAGGAGCAGGAACCAGTGCCCACAGAGCGCTGGACAGCCACTTCATCACATGACATATACATGGTGGATACACCGAAATAAGACAATCGCGACAAGACAGCGGAGGATGAGCCCTCCAAGAAGCAAACAAATTGTCGGCGTAGGTGCCGCCCCAAATCCCGCCTTGGCAAAAACAGCGATAACAGCGCAAGAGAAAATAACACTCCAGTCGAATCCAGAGGAAACAATGAGCACATTGACCTGGCGACAGAGCACGATGAAACTGCAAACGGCGAACATAGTACGGATCCGTTGTCCGAACACGGCGACGCCACGGATAAACCTCATCAACCCCCCTCTGGGGAGGAAAATAGTCCAGACGAAGATGCACACATCATCCCGGAAAGGCACTTGGAAAAAGAGAACCTCCGCAGCAGGCTTATTGCCACAGCGAGGAGTTTGAAGAAGCAGAAGCAAAGGCTTAAGGACGCACAAAATACGCTCAATGGCAGGTGGAACAAAGTGCTCGACAACGAAGAAAAGTATGGTGGAAGTTACCACACAAAGAGCTATCCAAAGCGCAAGCTATTACCTGAATTCGACGATGACGCCTTAGAGCCCGCACAGCCGAAAAATAAAACGGCCAACCGGCCGGATCAACCACCTTGTGACCGCGAGATCACACTCCCCTGTTCGACCAGCCCGCACAGAAGAAGTACCACAAGATCCCACTCCCCTGTTCCACCAAGAAGCAGTTCTCCAGGAGAACGTGCCTGTGACCGACCCTACAGCTAGTCAAGTGGAGGATGAAAATCTTGAGGCTGCCACAACCAACAACGAAGCTAACGTGGAGCCCTCCCCAGCAAAAGCTTCAGAAGACAGCGAAGCCACTGATCCCGCCACTTCTGTTCCTGAGTCTGCTGCCAGTCCCCAATTCAACTATCATGTTGAGCATAGGCCTCAGGTCCAGAAGCCAATCCCAAGATTGCCAAGGTTTCCAGGTCCTGCATCAGCACCTGGCTCCTTCAACATCAATGGCTTCAGGGAAGACAACACGTTCTTCAATAGCTCCAGGAACCCCTATTCAAGGGAAAGGATATCATCTGATCGGTTCTGGAGCTATCCTCAGCGAAGCTACTACTCTTGCATTCTTTACAACCAAGGTCGCATCTTCCCACACAAGCGCCTTGACGTTGAAGCTATAGCTGGTCTGCCCTGTCTAGAAGAAGCGTTGGATTGCTTCAAGCAAGTGGGTCTGCTGCAGTTTGTTACTGATGAAGAGCATTGGAATGAAGAGTTGCTGCTACAATTCTATGCCACACTTCATATAAAAGGGTATAGCAGAGATCCGAAGACTTGGGTCCTGGAGTGGATGACTGGCAATGTTCATCATGAAGCCAATGCATTTGACATCATTGAGCTCACTGGCTTGCCCACTCCTGGCGATCTCTTCGAGCAAGGCTATCAGCTGCATGCTGAAGCTATTGAGAGCATCTTTCAGCGGCCAGAACCTGATATGAGTCAAATGCTCAGCATGATGAAGCCATTGCCCCAAGATGCTGCTTATCCCACAGAGTTCTTTGTTGAAGACCTTGAGTACCTGCCTAGAACCATCTATCACATCATCAGGCGAACTCTCTGGCCTATCAAAGGGCACTCTCCAAATGCCAAGCTTCGGGGTGCAATGAAGACTTTGGTCTTCTATATACTTCCTGGCAAATGCTTCAATGCACAGGACTTCTTCATACGCCAACTTGCTGCATCAGGCATTGATCTGTTTGGTTTGAAGTTCTACGCCCCTTGGGTCATGCGGCTGATCAAGTTACACTCCGCCATTTCGTATCAACCCTCAGCCCGCAACCATCGGATCTTCTTGCCTGACGTGGACATGTCTACTGAAGCCATATATTCTGAGCCTGCCAAGCAACCTCTAAGTCTTCAGAATGCAGACCATCAAAGTTTTACTCAGAACGTTGAAGGCGTTGAAGCAGTTTCTCGTGTGTATCCTTTGGCTGGCACTACATGTGCACCACATCCTGCATCCACTGGAGCCACTGACAGTGCCACTGCTCCAAGACCCAAGAAGCGCACTCGTGTTCTCAACGATCGAGAGCTTCTTGTGGCTCTACATCAGAAACAGGATAGGCATCATGACTGGCTGAAGCGTCAGATGAAAAGCCTCTTGGTGGATGTTAATCGCACTCGAAATCTTGCCACCAAGAATGCTTTCGTTGCCCATGAAACCTGTCGCCGCACATGGAAAGGGCTCTCGATGATGTGTTCTGAAGCTGATCTTCAAGAGGATGGCTTCACTGAGAGATTCAAGTTTGACTCCACACCTCCTTGAAGGGTTGTGCTGCTAGGAACTCCATCCCTTGAAGACTCTGAGTTCTCTTCCTCTGCTGCCACAGTGACTGCCAGAATTATTGAGGAAGAAGATGATGCTACTTCATCGCCACCTCCTTCAGCACCTCCAAGCTCTTCTGCACCGCCAAACAACACCAACAACCATGCTACTTCACCTACTCCTCATGGGAACGAGTAGAGGCTCTATGTCTTCAAACCTTTTTGGTCATTACTGACAAAAGGGGGAGAAGCATATGAGATTGATAGTCTTCAAGCGGGTCCATATGGGCGGGTGCTTTATATTTTGCTTCGTGCTCACAACTCTCATTTTTGCTACATTTGGTTCTTATGAGTTGTAACACTTAAACTAGATGGTCGTCTGCTACTTATTTGCCGCCTTGTTTTGCGAAGATAAATTCCGCATGTGCGACGATAAATTCCGCACTTAGCTCATTCTGCAGACGTCCATTTTTCATTATGCATTTCATTATCTTCATATAGTTTCACATGCATAGTGGATTGTCATCATAAGTTGAAGTGGATCTCCACAAGTACAACCTGCCATGTGCATTTGCATTCCAAAAGCAAATTAACTTATATGCACATCTTCAGGGGGAGCCCTTGCAACTTATGAAGACAATTCCTTATCCTTTACAATTTCACAGATTATATTCCCCGTTGAAAACTTCAACTAGTTTGTCATCAATCACCAAAAAGGGGGAGATTGTAAGTGCATCTAGTGCCACCCCTAGTTGGTTTTGGAGTATTGATGACAAACCTAGTTGAGGGACTAATGTGTTTGTGAGAATTGCAGGATAACACAGGTAGAAGTCCCTCATTGATTCGGTTTTACTACCAGAGATGACCCCTAAAAATGTATGAAGACATTGAAGTCAAAGGTGGTATATGAAGATATTCACATTGAAGACTATGACAAGAGAAGACACGATATGAAGCCTATGGAGCTCGAAGACTTAGATCTTTCGTAGTTCTTTTTCTTTTGTGTTGAGTCATAGGAACCACCGTACTGTTAAGTGGGGTCCAAGAGAACCAGTCAGAATGACTGAAGTGATGCCTAAACCAAAAACCTATGTCTTCGAGTGAAGACTATGAGAGCGAATCTTGTCCAGAGTCGGACAAGTCAGCTTTGCTTGTAGCCCAAGTAAAGTTGCCGTGTGAGTTTGAAATCTGACCGTTGGAACACGTGTCAGTTCCTTAGTGACCCAGGGTCATTTCGGACAAATCAGGTCGGGTTGCCAAGTGGCTATAAATAGCCCACCCCCTACAACCATAAACGGTTGGCTGCTCAGATTGAAAGTACGGCTTTTGTCGTTTGAGAGCAACCCACCTCGAAGCCTTTGAGAGAGAATTCCTTGCGAGGATAAAGCCCTAACCACCAGAGCCAGAGAGAATTGGGCATCACTTAAGTCTTCTTGTCTGTGTGATCTGAAGACTTATTACACTTGAGGACTGTGCATCCTCCAGCCGGTTAGGCGTCGCGTTCTGAGCATCCAAGAGACATTGTGGATTGCCAGTGAACGAAGTCTGTGAAGGTTTGGGAGTCTACCTTGAAGACTTACCAGAGTGATTGGGCGAGGTCTATGTGACCTTAGCTCAAGGAGAATACGGTGAGGACTGGGTGTCCTGAGCTGCGTGTTCAGGACTGGGTGTCCGGGACTGTGTGTCCTAAGGTTTAAATACCTAGCCGCTCCAACCAGACGTACAGTTGTCACAGCAACTGGAACTGGTTCAACAAATCATTGTCTTCAACGAGTCACTGGTTTCATCTTCACTTCACTTTACTTACTGTTACTCCTTGTGAAGTCATTTTATGTTTGCTCTATCATTTGTCTTCACTGAGTGACTGCGTGTTCTGTTTGGCTTCACAATATCTTCCTACCTGATCCTTACTACCTAGCTGCTATTAGTCTTTGTGCTTTCACTTCATTGAATACTTGACTATGGTTTGCCTAGTGTAGTCTACCTTCCGCTGCTTGGTAACAGGTTTAATTTTATCGTTTGTCTTCAAAACTTCTATGTTCTGAAGACTTTCATAAAAATCGCCTATTCACCCCCCCCTTTAGTCGATATAACGCACTTTCAATTGGTATCAGAGCAAGGTGCTCCCTTGTTCTGTGTGATTCGGTTTAACCACCTGGAGTTTTAGCTATGTCGACTGCAGGGATAATTAAAGTCTCCGCTGCGTGCCCCGTCTTCGATGGAACTGAATATCCCTACTGGAAGAATAAGATGCGCATGCATCTTGAAGCCATTGACGTCGACCTATGGTATGTCGTCGAGAACGGCGTTCCCAAGGCTGGAGAAGGTGTCACTGCTGCTGATGTCAAGAAATTCGTTCAACTGGACTCTACTGCCAAGAATATCATCTGTGGTCATCTGACCAAAGGACAGTATGGCCGTGTGAGTGCTTTGAAGACATCCAAGCTGGTCTGGGACTGGCTCTCCAAGGTCAATGAAGGCATCTCAACCCAGAGAGATCAGAGAATCAGTGTCCTTCGCAACCTCTTCAACCGCTTCAAGCGAAATGACAATGAGAATGTCCAGCACACATTTGACCGACTCACTGACATCACAAATGAGCTTCAAGCCCTCGGCGCCACTGAGATTACCAAACACGAAGTCGTCAAGACGCTGCTGAGATCACTTGATAGTTCGTTTGACATCCTGGCCCTGATGATTCAAGAACGTCCTGATTTCAAGACACTCGATCCGTCTGACATACTTGAGAGGCTCAACACACATGAGTTTCAGCTTTCGGAGAAAAGAGATATCTACGGTCCAAACTATGGGCGAACTCGTGCCTTGAAGGCAAAAGCTGTCTCCTCATCTGAAGAAGAATCTGACAGCAGTTCTGATGATCCTGAAGACATTGGAAGGGAACTTGCTATGCTTGTCAAGAAGTTCCAAAAATTCACCAAGAAGAAAGGCTTCAGAAAGTCTTCCCGATCAAGTTCAAGGAATGATGAAGCTCCTGCTCATGACTACAAGAGGAAAACATGTCACAAGTGCAAGAAACTTGGCCACTTCATCTCTGAGTGTCCACAGTGGGACAATGAGAACAAAAAGAAGAAGAAGAGCAAGGAATATGACTCTGACGACAAGAAGAAGAAGAAGAAATACTCAAAGTCTTCTTCCAAGTCTTCCTCAAAGTCTTCATCACACAAGAAGAGCTCATCTGGCAAGGCACGTGCGTTTGTTGGCAAGGAAATGGATTCAGAGGAGGAGTCTGCTTCTGAGGAGGCGGAGGTGGAGTCTGAGGAGGAATCCGACTCAGGCGTCGCAAGTCTGGCTACAGCATACGTTGCCAAGTCCATCTTCAACACTGAAGACAATGACTTCATCACCGACACCGATGCAAATGACAAGGACTACTCCGCTTCTACCTACTGCTTCATGGCACGCGGTGCCAAGGTAAACACACGCACTACTCACTATCAAACATCTAGTGACGATGACTCTGATTGTGGTTCAAAACCTAGCTACAAAACACTTGCTAAAATTGCAACTGAACAACAGAAAGCTATGGAACATATTCAAAAACTGTTAGACAGAAGCGATGATCTGTTAGGTGCTGAAATGACTCGATCTGAATCCTTAATTGAAGACATAAAAAATCTTCACGTTAAGTATCAGGAACTTGAAAGTCGTCATGAAACTCTCTCAACAACTCATGAAAAGCTTTCCTATGATTATCTTCAAAGGAAGCAAGATCTTGAGAAATTGAGAGCGGTTCATGAAGATCTTCAAACGGAAAACGAGTCACTTCGCGCCAAACAGATCAGTCCCGCTCAGGAAGGATTTGAACCACCATGTCTTAAATGCATTGAGCGTGATAATGCTACTTCTGTTGCTGAATGTTCTACTGCTACTGCTGTTGCAATATCTTCAACTGTTGATGTGGTAACTAACCCCTCTGCTGAGGATACCACCGCTATTGCTGATGAGAATGCTAGGTTGAAGACATTGCTTGAAACAGGGATGTACAAAAGTCTTAAAGGGCATCAGACGCTATGTGATGTCCTGAAAAAGCAGATTCTGAACCGAAACCCTAGGAAAGAGGGTGTAGGGTTCGTAAGGAAAATGAATGCAGATGGCTCTTACTGGAAACCTGAGCAGTACCCCAAAACCATGTGGGTTGCTGCAAAGGAACCTTCAGCAGATCCATCCAATCTATCTGGCTTCACTTGTGCTAACCCCATTATCATTGATGAATCCTTTGATGCAAACTATATACTGTTTAAGAATCAGAATGGTGAAGTATTTGCCAGGTACATTGGTACTAACTGCAGGAATGGACCGCCTATGAAGAAGATCTGGGTTCCGAAAAGGTGTCTGGAGAGTCTTCCTGTGAATGTCATCATGACACCTCACGTGAAGAAGACAAACCTCAGACCAAAGGCTTCATACGGTCCAAAGGCTTCATACAGACAGAGGACTCACCTGAGTCGCACTAACGCAAATGTTTTGCAGGGAAACCATACTCAGGCATATGAATATGAGAGCGGTTCATCAAACCGCCATGTTCATAAGACCAAGAACTATTCTGCTTATTCTTATGAGTACTATTGTCCGCCTGCAAGACTGTTTGCTAAGGGCTTCAAAGCCAAAATTCTCAGATGCTGCACTTAGACTTATTGCTTCTAAGCCACCCTTGAAGATGTGGGTGGCTAAGAAAGCTTAACTCTCTTTTGCAGGGAAAGGTCTCCAGCAGAAAACCAAAATCGTCTGACGCTATTGCTGGGGACCTTAAACATCTTGTAGGGCGCAAGATCAAATGCCCAAATGGTCTTACTATGTACTTCGTACCTGAATCGCTTGCTACTCTCCCTATTAGTCCTAACCTGGATCTAAGCTTTCATAACCCACTGGTTCGTCAAATGTTTTTGCTTCACAATGCTCTTGGTGAAGCCTATCCCCCTAACTGCACTGTAGGGTACGACACCAGCGTCTTCAGAATGGATTATTGACAGTGGGTGTACAAATCACATGACTGGCAAAAGAAGTCTTCTTATGGACTCAACCTTACGTCCATCCGACAAGAGCCACATCACATTTGCTGACACTGGTAAAAGTAAGGTATTGGGTCTAGGTAGAGTTGCAATCTCAAGGGATCAACACATGGATAAAGTCATGCTTGTTGAATCCCTTGGCTTCAACTTAATGTCTGTCTCAATGCTTTGCGATTTGAACATGATCGTAATGTTTGGAAAATATCGTTGCCTTGTACTAATGGAATCTGACAAGTCTCTAGTGTTTGAAGGGTATCGAAAAGATGATTTGTACGTGGTAGATTTCTCAGCAGGGCCACAGCTTGCAGTATGTCTTCTAGCAAAGGCTTCAGAATGCTGGCTCTGGCATCGGAGGCTTGGACATGCTGGCATGAGGAACCTCCACACCCTTGCGAAGAAGAAGCATGTCATAGGCATCGAGGGCGTCAAGTTCAAGAAAGACCACTTATGCGGTGCCTGTGAAGCAGGGAAGATGACGAGGGCCAAACATCCCTCGAAGACAATCATGACCACTACTCGACCCTTCGAACTGCTTCACATGGATCTTTTCGGTCCCACTCATTACTCAACTCTAACTACTACTGCTTGCCTCTATGGCTTCGTTATTGTTGATGATTATTCTAGATATACTTGGGTGCACATAATCCTTTACAAGACTGAAGTGCAGGATGTCTTCAGACGCTTCGCCAATCGAGCTATGAACAATTTTGGCGCCAAGATAAAGCACATCAGAAGTGACAATGGCACTGAATTCAAGAACACTGGCCTTGATACATATCTTGATACCTTGGGCATCACACATGAATTCTCAGCCCCGTACACGCCACAGCAGAATGGCGTCGTCGAACGCAAGAACAGAACACTAATTGAGATGGCCAGAACGATGCTAGATGAATACAAGACCCCAAGAAAATTCTGGCCCGAAGCCATTGATACTGCATGCCATACAATCAATCGTGTTTATCTTCACAAGCTACTGAACAAGACATCTTATGAGCTCCTTACTGGCAAGAAGCCAAATGTCAGTTACTTCAGAGTATTTGGCGCAAGGTGCTGGATCAAGGACCCACATCACACCTCAAAATTTGCACCAAAAGCACATGAGGGTTTTATGCTTGGATATGGAAAGGATTCGCACTCCTACAGAGTCTTCAATCTCTTTCATTACAAAGTGGTTGAAACAGTGGATGTGCGGTTCGATGAGACCAACGGTTCACAAAGAGAGCAGCTGCCAAATGTGCTAGATGAAGTTCCATCCAGTGAATCAATCAAGCTAATGGGAACTGGAGAAATTATACCTTCTGAAGCTCATCCTGAAGAAGAACTTATCATTTCAGCACCTGATCAACATGAAGACAATGCTCAGCCTGAAGACATTCCTTCCAACAACGACAATGAACAGCAAGAGCAAAGTCTTCGCCCTGTACATCCTCGCGTTGCCAATGAAGTGCAGATTGAAAGAATAATTGATAGCATCAATGCACCTGGTCCACTCACTCGTTCAAGGGCAACTCAGCTAGCAAATTTCTGTGGGCACTTCGCATTCGTCTCAATAGCAGAACCCAAGAAAGTTGAAGAAGCCTTCATGGAACCTGAATGGATTCAAGCTATGCAAGAAGAGCTTCAACAGTTTGAGCTGAATAATGTATGGGAACTGGTTAAGCGTCCTGATCCACGGAAGCACAATATAATAGGCACCAAATGGATATACCGCAACAAGCAAGATGAGCATGGTCAAGTTGTCAGAAACAAAGCTCGTCTCGTTGCTCAAGGATATACTCAAGTGGAAGGCATTGACTTCGATGAAACATTTGCTCCTGTGGCTAGACTTGAAGCCATACGCATACTGCTGGCCTATGCAAATCATCATAACATACTTCTATATCAAATGGATGTGAAGAGTGCCTTTCTCAATGGCAAGATTGAAGAAGAAGTGTATGTTGCACAACCGCCTGGCTTTGAAAATCCAAAACATCCTGACATGGTATACAAGCTCAACAAGGCACTGTATGGCCTCAAACAAGCCCCTCGGGCCTGGTATGACACACTCAAATACTTCCTGAAGAGCAAAGGCTTCATACCTGGTTCCCTAGATCCCACTCTTTTCACGAAGACATATGATGGTGAACTGTTTGTGTGCCAAATATATGTGGATGACATTATCTTCGGCTGCACCAATCAGAAGTACAGTGAAGAGTTTGGATATATGATGCAAGAGCAATATCAGATGTCCATGATGGGGGAGCTGAAGTTCTTCCTTGGTCTTCAAATACGACAACAACGCAATGGCATCTTCATATCTCAAGAGAAGTATCTCAAAGATTGCCTGAAGAAGTTCGGTATGCAAGACTGCAAAGGCTTCACAACACCAATGCCAGCCAAACATCATCTGGGTCCTGACGACAATGGTAAAGAGTTCGATCAAAAGGTATACCGCTCCATGATTGGTTCTTTACTTTATCTATGTGCATCTAGGCCAGATATTATGCTTAGTGTTTGCATGTGTGCTCGATTTCAAGCGGCACCAAAGGAGTCGCATCACTTAGCTGTGAAGCGAATTCTTCGATATTTGGCTCACACCCCAACTCTAGGATTATGGTATCCAAAGGGCTCAGAGTTTGATCTGGTTGGATTCTCGGATGCTGATTATGCTGGTGACAAAGTTGATCGCAAGTCTACATCAGGCACATGTCACTTTCTGGGACGATCACTTGTATGTTGGTCTTCAAAGAAGCAGAACTGTGTATCTCTCTCCACTGCTGAATCTGAATACATTGCTGCTGGATCTTGCTGCGCTCAGCTTCTGTGGATGAAGCAAACACTCAAGGACTATGGCATTCATCTGAAGCAAGTGCCACTTTACTGCGACAACGAAAGCGCCATCAAGATTGCCAACAACCCAGTTCAGCACTCGAAGACAAAGCACATTGAAATTCGTCATCACTTTCTCAGAGATCATGTTGTGAAGGAAGACATTGATATCATACACGTCAACACTGAAGAGCAATTGGCAGATATCTTCACCAAGCCCTTGGATGAGAAGAGGTTTTGCAAGTTACGGTGTGAGCTAAATATCCTGGAATCCTCAAATGTCCTGTGATCAGGCACACATCCTAACCCTTATGCATATTGATGACTTAGATGTGCAACACACGAAGTAAAGTATATCTTCAATCAATGAAGACATACATTCTAAGTGTGAATACATTAATGTGGAATTTGACTTCGGAGCGCCACGATAATTGTGCGCCGTGTCTGGGTCTAATACTTCCTATACGGTGGGTAACGCCACCACCAAACGTTCTATTTTGAAGTGTTTCACTCATGGCGTTACCTTGCAATGTCTTCACATTTGGTTTGGCTTCGATCTCAACATATTTTCATGATTATCTTCACTATGTTGATTATAGATATATATATATACTAGTGTTCTGTCCTCTACAGCATTCACTTATAGCTATGTCTTCGTGTTGAATCTTTTGAACTAAGTGAATGTGATCGGACCCTAACCTCTCTATGCTTTCTATCTCAAACTCTATCTCTCCAAGTCATATGCATTCTATTGAAACTGTCGAATGTCTTCTCTGCGTCCTTGTCAGCAGAAGATACAGAGACAACCATTAAGTCCGTTTTCAATGCTCATTCCTCCACATGAAATCCGGAGAAGTAGGAACGACCACCCGACAATCCAGGCGTGCGTGGGACGTGGAACAAACCCCAAAATTCCGCATAATGGCCACGTGTTCCTCAGATGCGAATCGCCAGGGGCACCTGTGTAATAGCACAGTGCCGCCCCTGTACCTATAAATACACACTCACAGCGGTCATTATCTCTTCTTCCACCCTCGCACGAACCCTAGCGCCACCGCTAGCCCTCGACGACGCCGGCGACGAAGCGCTTCGCTGCCGCAACCTCTCCGACGCCGTCTTCACGCCGACCGCGGACATCGTCCTCTCCGCCGTCGCCGTAGGTGTCCTCCGTCGCCAAGTTAGGGCACGGAAGATCGAACTGCTCGGCCTCATCTTACACTCCGTCTAGCAGTTCTTAGTGTGGTAAATAAAACTTCCTCTTTTTACAGCACCATTGATCCTATGGATTTGTCACTTTCTACCACAAGCAGTTTCTGTTCACACAAGCTAGATCTCTCTCATACTGCATCTCATAACATGCCTAGTATATTCACTTGTGCTTCACAAAGTAGTTAGATTCCTCACTTGTACTGATCTGTGGATTCGTACAAATCTGGAACCAACTTCTTATCTATGAGTGAATGTCTTCGCACGATGAGGTCAATGTCTTCTAAACTGATTTATCTTCAAAATCTTCTGAGAATGCATATGACCTCTTCCCCTTCCCTCGCACCTTAATGCTGTCACAGGTACATGTCCGTGGGAGAATCCTTTGGTTCTCATAGTCTGCATTCATTTGCAGAATTCTTACAGCATCACATAAATTCTCCCGAAGCCAGTTCCTGTTGGTCCAGCAAACGAAAACCTTTGAAGCCTTTGAACGTCTTGAAGCCTTTCAAGTTAAAGTTTATGGCTTCAGAGAAAGCAGCAAGGAAGGGTGGCAGAAAGCGTCGTGGTGAGACCTCCAGAGATCTGCCAGATGAACTCTCAGAAATGTACAAGACAGATCCTGAAGAGGATTACAGTCAGCGCAAGACCCGAATCCAATGGATTCGAAGATATTGGGCAGAACAATGGTTCAAATACAGATTTGTGACCCAGGAGTATGCTGAGAAAAACGCCATCAAGAGACCGTGGGGAGACATCCTATTCAAGAATCTTCTACCCAGGTCCAGAGATGAAGCCATTGCTCAAGGCTTCTATCCATGCATGGTCCGTGGACCACAGCCTGCTGATGCACACTCGTCGTCACTGCTATGGTGTCGTGACGACAATCTGTTCAAGCGCAACTTCCAGTTTGCTCAGAACTCAGCGAAGCAGAACAAGAAGACTTTTGGGTTAGACTTCAACCCTGGTCCCTCATCTCCAAGGGCAGATGGCACACGACATGCAGAACCCAATGTCATCGGTCCTTTCGCCAACCTTGAAGGCCTCATCACCTACATCTTGGTTCAAGGGACTGCAGTGAATGAGCCTGCAGCTGACACTGAGTCTGATGACGCGCCTGCAGTGCCGAAGCCAAAGCAGTTGAAGAAGCCAAAAGCTTCAAAGCCGGCCCCTTCACCAAAAATCTCAAGGGCGAAGCCATTGGCAACTGCACCTCCTGAAGACAGTGTGCAGTCTGAAGACTTATCACGCGTCTCCAAGCCCCAGAAGGCCAAGATGCCTCTGTCTCACACTGGCAAAGAGCTAACAGCTGCTGCCATTCTGCGCAACGACGACATTGATCTGTCAAGTGATGAAGATCTTGCAGATGACGCTCTTGAGCAACTCATCAAGAGCAAAGAAGAAGCAGAAATCTTCAATGATCTGCCTCTCTTTGATGTCACCATCATCCACAACTTCATTGACGAGTGGTTTGACACGCCAAACATCAGCTTTGAAGATCTGCAGCTACCCATTGGCCTCAGTGTCGCCTTCCAAGGCGCCATTGCTTCAGAACTTGCTATTGCCCAGCGCATTGTTGAACTGAAGCAGAAGATTGACTATGAAAAGGCTCAGTTCAAGAAGCATATGGCCAAGCTCAGCGTGCAAGAAGTGAAGAACTTCAAGACAATGATGCACGAGCTCAAGGAAGCCTTTGTGAAGAAGCGTGCAGAAGCTCAGGGTTCGCGTGAGCGCATGAAGACTCTGGCTGACAGATGTGTGCAAGCCTATAATGAGGCTGAGAAGCGCAAGGCACTTGGGCGTCCTGGCATCGACCCCAGGATGGCCGCAAAGAAGAAGAAGAAGCCTGCTACGGCTGAACCTGATGCACCCAGGCAAGAAGCAGTTCCGATTGTCTTCCCAACTAGACTGACTGGCTCGAAGCCAAAAAGCCGGTCAACAGCTTCAGAGCTCAAGAAGACAAGAACTGCTGAGGCTGAAGCCAGGAAGAGGAAACACTCTGAAGCCTCTCCTACTGCCCCCACCAAGAAAAAGAGAAAGACCAAGAAAGCTCGGGCTGCTCCCACAGAGCCCTTGATAGTTGAACCCATTTCTATGGTTCATCCTGACGCAGAACGTCAACTGACAGTTCATGAGCCTGCTTCCACAGAGGCTCCTGAAGCTGAAGACATTCCAGCAGCTGATCCCATCGCTGCTGAAGACATTGGCCATCATGACAATGTAGAAGATGATGCAGTCCTTCCTCAGTTTGAAAACAGCGAACTCATCAGCATTGGTCGTCCACTGACGCCAATTGCACAGGATGCTTCATGGGCGGATCGCCCACAAGAGGAAGAAGACTATTAGGCCCAGCCCACTCCAACTCCACAGGCGTCGTCTGCGTTCCGCAGGCTTCGCAAAGGTCCAAGGCCTCAAGTCTCTGCTGAAGACATTCCGGCTGCATCAGCCGCAGAAGATGAAGTACCACAAGATCCCACTCCCCTGTTCCACCAAGAAGCAGTTCTCCAGGAGAACGTGCCTGTGACCGACCCTCCAGCTAGTCAAGTGGAGGATGAAAATCTTGAGGCTGCCACAACCAACAACGAAGCTAATGTGGAGCCCTCCCCAGCAAAAGCTTCAGAAGACAGCGAAGCCACTGATCCCGCCACTTC
Source organism: Triticum aestivum (assembly GCF_018294505.1). Classification (NCBI taxonomy): domain Eukaryota; kingdom Viridiplantae; phylum Streptophyta; class Magnoliopsida; order Poales; family Poaceae; genus Triticum; species Triticum aestivum. Next base: position 600,364,134 of record NC_057812.1, read on the forward strand.
TGTTCCTGAGTCTGCTGCCGGTCCCCAATTCAACTATCATGTTGAGCATAGGCCTCGGGTCCAGAAGCCAATCCCAAGACTGCCAAGGTTTCCAGGTCCTGCATCAGCACCTGGCTCCTTCAACATCAATGGCTTCAGGGCAGACAACACGTTCTTCAATAGCTCCAGGAACCCCTATTCAAGCAAGTGGGTCTGCTGCAGTTTGTTACTAATGAAGAGCATTGGAATGAAGAGCTGCTGCTACAATTCTATGCCACACTTCACATCATAGGGTATAGCAGAGATCCGAAGACTTGGGTCCTGGAGTGGATGACTGGCAACGTTCATCACGAAGCCAATGCATTTGACATCATTGAGCTCACTGGCTTGCCCACTCCTGGCGATCTCTTCGAGCAAGGCTGTCAGCTGCATGCTGAAGCTATTGAGAGCATCTTTCAGCGGCCAGAACCTGATATGAGTCAAATGCTAAGCATGATGAAGCCATTGCCCCAAGATGCTGCTTATCCCACAGAGTTCTTCGTTGAAGACCTTGAGTACCTGCCCAGAACCATCTATCACATCATCGGGCGAACTCTCTGGCCTATCAAAGGGCACTCTCCAAATGCCAAGCTTCAGGGTGCAATGAAGACTTTGGTCTTCTATATACTTCATGGAAAATTCTTCAATGCACAAGACTTCTTCATACGCCAACTTGCTGCATCAGGCATTGATCTGTTTGGTTTGAAGTTCTACGCCCCTTGGGTCATGCGGCTGATCAAGCTACACTCCGCCATCTCGTATCAGCCCTCGGCCCGCAACCATCGGATCTTCTTGCCTGACGTGGACATGTCTACTAAAGCCATATATTTTGAGCCTGCCAAGCAACCTCTAAGTCTTCAGAATGCAGACCATCAGAGTTTTACTCAGGACGTTGAAGGCGTTGAAGCAGTTTCTCATGTGTATCCTTTGGCTGGCACTACACGTGCACCACATCCTGCATCCACTAAAGCCACTGACAGTGCCACTACTCCAAGACCCAAGAAGCGCACTCGTGTTCTCAACGACTGAGAGATTCTTGTGGCTCTACATCAGAAACAAGATAGGCATCATGACTGGCTGAAGCGTCAGATGAAAAGCCTCTTGGTGGATGTTAATCGCACTCGAAATCTTGCCACCAAGAATGCTTTTGTTGCCCGTGAAACCTGTCGCCGCACATGGAAAGGGCTCTCGATGATGTGTTCTGAAGCTGATCTTCAAGAGGATGGCTTCACTGAGAGATTCAAGTTTGACTCCACACCTCCTCGAAGGGCTGTGCTGCTAGGAACTCCATCCCTTGAAGACTCTGAGTTCTCTTCCTCTACTGCCACAGTGACTGCCAGAATTATTGAGGAAGAAGACGATGCTACTTCATCGCCACCTCCTTCAGCACCTCCAAGCTCTTCTGCACCGCCAAACAACACCAACAACCCTGCTACTTCACCTACTCCTCATGGGAACGAGTAGAGGCTCTATGTCTTCAAACCTTTTTGGTCATTACTGACAAAAGGGGGAGAAGCATATGAGATTGATAGTCTTCAAGCGGGTCCATATGGGCGGGTGCTTTATATTTTGCTTCGTGCTCACAACTCTCGTTTTTGCTACATTTGGTTCTTATGAGTTGTAACACTTAAACTAGATGGTCGTCTGCTACTTATTTGCCACCTTGTTTTGCGAAGATAAATTCCGCATGTGCGACGATAAATTCCGCACTTAGCTCATTCTGCAGACGTCCATTTTCCATTATGCATGTCATTATCTTCATATACTTTCACATGCATAGTGGATTGTCATCATAAGTTGAAGTGGATCTCCACAAGTACAACCTGCCATGTGCATTTGCATTCCAAAAGCAAATTAACTTATATGCACATCTTCAGGGGGAGCCCTTGCAACTTATGAAGACAATTCCTTATCCTTTACAATTTCACAGATTATATTCCCCGTTGAAAACTTCAACTAGTTTGTCATCAATCACCAAAAAGGGGGAGATTGTAAGTGCATCTAGTGCCACCCCTAGTTGGTTTTGGAGTATTGACGACAAACCTAGTTGAGGGACTAATGTGTTTGTGAGAATTGCAGGATAACACAGGTAGAAGTCCCTCATTGATTCGGTTTTACTACCAGAGATGACCCCTAAAAATGTATGAAGACATTGAAGTCAAAGGTGGTATATGAAGATATTCACATTGAAGTCTATGACAAGAGAAGACACGATATGAAACCTATGGAGCTCGAAGACTTAGATCTTTCGTAGTTCTCTTTCTTTTGTGTTGAGTCATAGGAACCACCGTACTGTTAAGTGGGGTCCAAGAGAACCAGTCAGAATGACTGAAGTGATGCCTAAACCAAAAACCTATGTCTTCGAGTGAAGACTATGAGAGCGAATCTTGTCCAGAGTCGGACAAGTCAGCTTTGCTTGTAGCCCAAGTAAATCTGCCGTGTGAGTTTGAAATCTGGCCGTTGGAACACGTGTCAGTTCCTTAGTGACCCAGGGTCATTTCGGACAAATCAGGTCGGGTTGCCAAGTGGCTATAAATAACCCACCCCCTACAACCATAAACGGTTGGCTGCTTAGATTGAAAGTACGGCTTTTGTCGTTTGAGAGCAACCCACCTCGAAGCCTTTGAGAGAGAATTCCTTGCGAGGATAAAGCCCTAACCACCAGAGCCAGAGAGAATTGGGCATAACTTAAGTCTTCTTGTCTGTGTGATCTGAAGACTTATTACACTTGAGGACTGTGCATCCTCCAGCCGGTTAGGCATCGCGTTCTGAGCATCCAAGAGACATTGTGGATTGCCAGCGAACGAAGTCTGTGAAGGTTTGGGAGTCTACCTTGAATACTTACCAGAGTTATTGGGCGAGGTCTTTGTGACCTTAGCTCAAGGAGAATACGGTGAGGACTGGGTGTCCTGAGCTGCGTGTTGAGGACTGGGTGTCCGGGACTGTGTGTCCTAAGGTTTAAATACCTAGCCGCTCCAACCAGACGTACAGTTGTCACAGCAACTGGAACTGGTTCAACAAATCATTGTCTTCAATGAGTCACTGGTTTCATCTTCACTTCACTTTACTTACTGTTACTCCTTGTGAAGTCATTGTATGTTTGCTCTATCATTTGTCTTCACTGAGTGACTGTGTGTTCTGTTTGGCTTCACAGTATCTTCCTACGTGATCCTTACTACCTAGCTGCTATTAGTCTTTGTGCTTTCACTTCATTGAATACTTGACTATGGTTTCCCTAGTGTAGTCTACCTTCTGCTGCATGGTAATAGGTTTAATTTTATTGTTTGTCTTCAAAACTCCCATGTTCTGAAGACTTTCATAAAAATTGCCTATTAACCCCTCCCCCCTCTAGTCGATATAACGCACTTTCACTAACAAGGCCGCACATAAGTCCACATACGATCTACATGAGGACTTGCGCCAAAAATCCAGTATGACTAGATCCATCTATGGATCTAGGAAGCGTGCTCCGCCACAAAACCAAAACCGAATACTACAACCGTCCGAACGCCATGATACATCCAAATACAGGGGTGTCGCACACCCCCTATGTTTCACCAATGAAGTGCTGGACCACGAATTCCCAGAAGGATTAAAACCAGTGAACATATAGGTGTACAACGGGATCACAGACCCTGGGGTCTGGATTGAGGACTTTATCCTCCATATCCATATGGCTCGCGGAGACGATCTCCACGCCATCAAGTACTTGTCCCTCAAGCTTAAAGGACCAGCTCGGCACTGGCTGAAAAGCCTCCCCAAAAACTCAATTGGAAGTTAGGAGGAGCTCGAGGATGCTTTTCGGGCTAATTTTCAAGGGACCTATGTCCGACCTCCGGATGCAGACGATTTAAGTCATGTAATTCAACAGCCCGGAGAGTCAGACCGAAAGCTTTGGAACAGGTTTCTCACTAAGAAGAACCAAATCATTGACTGTACGGACGTAGAAGCCCTAGCAGCTTTCAAACACAGCGTCCGACATGAATGGCTCGCCAGACACCTCGGCCAAGAAAAATTAAGAACAATGGCAGCCCTGACAAGCCTCATGACCCGCTTTTGCATGGGCGAAGATAGCTGGTTAGCCCGCAGTAGCACCAACGACCCAAGCACATCCGAAGTCAGGGATGGCAATGGAAAACCACGACGCAGTAAAAGCAAACGTCGAAATAAAGAAGATAGCCCAGATAATACGGCGGTAAACACCGGATTCTAGGGCTCTCGACAAGGTCAGTGGAAAAAGCCTTTCAAAGGCAGCAGAGATGGATCGTCCAGCCTAAATAAGATTCTAGACAAATTATGTAAGATTCATGGCACCCCGGATAAACCTGCAAATCACACCCACAGAGAATGTTGGGTCTTCAAGCAGGCCGGTAAGCTCAACGTCGAACACAAGGGGAGGGAAACACCAAGCGAAGACGAGGACGAACCTCGCCAGCAAAGCACTGGAGGACAGAAAAAATTCCCAACAGAGGTCAAAACAGTAAACATGACCCACGTGACGAAGAGGAGAAGCAAACATGCACTCTGAGACATACGCGTCGTAGAGCCCGTCACCCCTAAGTTCAACCCCTGGTTGGCCTGCCCGATCACTTTCGATCGCAGGGATCACCCGACAAGCATCTGTCATGAAGGATTGGTTGCCTTGGTGTTAGACCCAATAATAAACGGATACCATCTCACATGAGTCCTTATGGACGGCGGCAGTGGTCTAAATCTGATATATCCGGGCACAGTCCGCAAACTGGGGATAGACCCGACAAAAATAAACCACAGTAATACTACCTTCAAGGGAGTAATACCAGGCCCAGAGGCCCGCTCCACGGGCTCTCTAATACTAGAGGTTGTATTCGGTTCATCCAACAACTACCGAAGTGAGGAGTTAAACTTCGACATTGCTCCATTCCGAAGCGGCTATCAAGCACTACTCGGAAGAACAGCTTTCGCTCATTTTAATGCGATACCACATTACAATTCTCTTAAGCTTAAGATGCCTGGTCCATGGGGCACCATCACAATTAGTGGAATATCGAGCATTCTCTACGCGTGGAAGAATGTGCGGCGGCTTTAACAGCCGGGCACTAGACGGCTTCACCAACCAGAATAAATGACAGGTCGTCAAGACCGCGAACACGGTTAGACGAGTCCGGCGCATCACTAGATATACCTGAGATTGGTTTTTAAACCCTCATAGACTATACCAGGGGCTTCTCGCGTGTAATTAGGGCTATTTCGGCCCAGCTTGACTTATCTTTAATTTCAATGGTTCATCAAGAATAACCAATTTTTTGGCACGACAACTTTCACCTAAGTTCTTCTCTTTTACAGGTGACAATCATTTTACACCCGTCCAGGACACGACACAACGGAGACACAGGCGCAGACATGCAGCAGGGACCCGCTCAAAGGTTTCTTTTCAGATTAAGACCCTGTGTAAACCTTTTTTACTGTCTCTTGTTGTTCACATCCTCCGGATACTCAATACAACCGAGAAGGATGCTGACGTTATTGGCATTTTGCCACGTCAGAATATTGCACGTACCTGGACACTTGGGGTTTATTACTAAGGGCATTGTTCAGCCCGACATATGTTATAAAGACCGAATACCTTAGGGAGTGTTCGGCGTCGCGAGTTTGGCCTTATATGCATCAGCTCCGAATCATGTCTTTGGTCAAATGTTGGGTTTGCCCGGCTCCCGTGTTTTCCTACCTTACGTTCCGCTCTATCAGCTAAGGCGGCACCGGGAGAACTACTGTGATTGTGCTCTGGTTCATCCGGATGAGCACCTCACTAGAGAAAGCCGAAAACTGACTGTCATGATGAAGCGCGAGACTGGTCAACCACTCGATGACTTAGCGGAATCTTCGGGATTCCTCCGCATTAACGAAGGTCCGTTTCCCGGTCATGTACGTACGTGCCCTGTATTCGGACGAGCGCAGAGGTACCAGGGGCTATCTAGTAGTCCTGCCATCAAACTCCTATGGCCCAGTGAAAGTGTTAAAGCAATATAGTCTGATTGCCTCGTTCGCTGCGCTACCACCTCCTTAACGGACCAAGACGTTGGATCAAGTGTGAATACGCGTTTTTTTGCGAACACCCTGCATTATGTGCGTGGGGGCTGAAGCCGACGATGGCAAACTTTCAGGTTATATACATATATACATAAAACGGCCGCACAGGAGGCATCATAATACTTTCAGGCAAAAGTATAAACACAGCCTTTATAATTCAATAAAACATTGTTTTTAGAATAGGAATAGATGTCACTAGAACATTATATTCTTCGAGCACTGAGCCTCTATTGAACGAGCGCCTTCAAGGACTTCTTCAAAGTAGTGCTCGGCAGATACTCGGCCTATGGCCGGACTCTGGGTTGCAATAGCGGTGGCCTCCATCTCTGCCCAGTATGTCTTGACACGGGCAAGTGCCATACGCGCACCCTCTATGCACGCCGAACTCTTCATAGCGTCTATGTGCGGCACAGCACCAAGGAACTGTTGCAGTAAACTAAAATAACTATTCGGCCTTGGCCCTTCCAGCCACAGATGATCCACAACAGACCTCATGGCAAGCCCGGACAACCTATGGAGCTCGGCCCATTCGGCCATTCACTCATTCAACAGCAGCGGACGCACTCGAACATGGAACTGTGACCAGAACACCTTTTCCACTTCACAATCTTTGTGATCCTTGAAGTACTCGGCCGCATCAGCAGCACTTGCCGCCAAATCCACGTATGCGTCTGCAGAACTCCATAGTTGATCAAGAGGGGCATACTTCGGATCTCCGAACTTCGTCCGCAACAAAAAGGGCTTCCCAGCCGCGATATCTCTAGCTTGACGCGGCTCCTCCGTCGCTGCTCTAATTTTGGAGCGGGCTTCCTTGGCTGCTACCATGGCCTTCTCCAGGTCCGTCGCCTTCGCCCGGCTTTCTTTTTCAAGAAGCTGGTAGCGGACGGCGGCATCTTTCAACTCAACGGCCATTTTGGCTATTTTTTTCCTTGCTTTGGCAATGAGCAGCCTGTTCGGCCCTCAGCTCTTCGACCGCCTTTAGAGCGGCCAAATCACTATTCCTGGCTTGTTCCTTGGCCCGGGCAAGTTCCGCCCAAAGGGTCTCCACGGCAGCAGCTCCATCTGCATTCACAACATATTAAAGATACTGGCATCATGCTCCTCTTACTATGTGTTGATCACCGGAGAAATCACATACCCTGTGCCTCGTCGAGCCGCTTGTTGACAAGCACGATGTCGGCATCGGCCGCATCAAATTGCCGCTTTAGCTCGGCAAACTCATTAGTCCGGCTAGCCACCGGACCTTCAGCCACCTGCACATGAAGGCGGCCTGATTATTGCTTGGGACTATGATCCTCTGTTTGCCGCCGTTCTCGACGGCAACCAGAGTCCCAGGGGCTAATAGCTGCATATTGGGATCTACGGTAGGGTGCATCGACTGCAAATTAAAATTTCCTACGCGCAGAACAACCAAGAACATGCTATGGGAGATGGATCACAGTTCGTTACCACTAGACGCGCAGTGCCGTGCAGCGGAAGAAGAGTTGGGGCAGCGCGTCCGCGTGGATCGTCTCCTCCTTGTCCGATCTCCCTCGTACAACCGGTGGTCGGTTCCCACATACAGGTTCACCGGAGCGGCGCGAGTGCACCGCCTCTAACGGTATCCGCGCGTGTAGGAGGAACGTCATGCGGCAGACTGCTAGGTCTGATCACACAACCGGCGGCGAGAGGAGGTGTCTATTCGCAACACATGCAAACCCTAGTGACAGCACCGAAGCGATCAATCGTGTGAGTGTGCGGCACCTCCACTATATATATATAGGCGTCCGTCGCGGGCTCAACACTTGGGCCTCGCACGGACCCTAAAGTCCATAAGTCTACTCGGCCATAATCCTAATACAGTTCGGATCACATCTGACCAGTGTCCTCGGATCCGACCTTGTAGGTTCCTTCCCTTAAGCGTGTGACCCCTTAGGTTCAAGTCGGCTTGGACGCAGTTCGGATCAACTCTGAACTGCACGGTTGGTAGCGGCCTCTAGAAAGGCGTGCCAAACACCAAGCAGACTATGAAGCTGGTTAGCGAAACTGTACATCATACTTCCATTCCTTTTGCCACACGATATATGTTGTCGAGCTCAAGGCGAGTCTATCATCCTTCTGCTAGCCCAACCTCTTTCTCGTTCTAGTGATGCCAACCACTATCTGGATTATCTCATAATCCTTGTCACATGGCCATGCTTATCCTGGTCGGATCACACGAGGGGCCCCAGAGTATATCTCTCCTGGTCGGAGGGGCAAATCCCATCTTGCTCGACCATGTCTTGCAGCATGGGTCTGGACAAGCCTGAAACCAACCTTTGTAACTACCCAGTGACGGAGTAGTGTTTGGTCGGCCCAAAGGAAGTCTGTCACCATCCCGAGTACATGCGTCAGCTCAGGTCTTAGGACATAGAACATAGGTTGTACTAGAGACTCATAGATGACATATCGCTGCGTCTCATAGTTGGGTCTGTCCGACTCAGACCTTATCTCGACTCGGATCCGACTATGTCGAATCCGACCAGATCCTTCCAAGTCCATATTATCCAGTTAGCATCCAATGCTCCATGGCTAGTGAGACCAAGCCATCGACTGTGTCATATTCTAGTCTAGTTGGCTACGCGTCCACACAGCCCTTTCGACTAGGGACCTTTTAGGACAGTCATCACACAATGGCATAGTCCCACAAACAAGTCACGTACTTGCTGATACACATCATTGATAATGTCCAAGGACTATCTTTATTCATAAACACATAGGAAATATCATCATACATGATTACCTCTAGGGCATATCTCCAACACTACATAGGGCACACTTAACATGTGCGGTACTGTCAAAAACATACACTATTTCACATACCTCAAAGCCTTTCAGCAGACTCATAAAAGCTTCATGCAACCCGCGTTCGGTGGATGAAATCCTCTCAATCACCATACCCATTAGCGTACGATGCGCTTCTAAGATGGCCGCCTGCTCCAGAAGATCCTTCAGTGCGTTCGATCGCACACCAGACGGTTCCAGACTCTTTCTGTTGCTCTCTTTAGGAGCCGAATACTAAGGACTTCGGGTAGCCAAAGGATTACCCTCTAGCCTTGGCGGATTAGGAGAAGCCCTCCGCGATGACACTTCAGGGTCGCCCACCTCATGAGGTGGGGTGGCAGGGGGAGGTGTTTCGCTCTCCATCATCTCCGGAAGAAGATCCCCCGAAGACGAACTCTGTCGAGAAGGGCTACGATCCGAACTACAAGATATAAGCTTCGGTTATTGTCTTCAGAAGTAAGGTAGGATATTTTCACTATTAAGTACTTTGCATTTACTTACAGCTCGGTCGAGGGCTGATCCTCTTGCGGGCACTGTGCGGCAAGAGTACCCTCCGAGGCAGGATCCTCTGGCGAAGATTTCTTCCCCCGTTTGGAAACCTTTGTTTCCGGGTCTTCGGAGGTGGTCCTCTTCCTTCCTTGGGGAGAGGGAATTTCATATTCTTCTCCCTGGTTATCCTCCTTCGTGGAGGCGCTAATTCCCCCGGTTTGGATGAATAATGAGTGAGCCCTGCTTTCATCCTCTTTATTCCCCCCTTTATCTCCCCCTTAGGGCGCCTAATAAGGCGCCGGCTCGAGCATTCTGTCTAGTACTGGATTAGCCGAACCTTCGGGAAGGGGAGCCGAACACCTGATCATCTTCACCTTTGTTACCCAGTCCTGGTTAAGGAGCGACTTTTCATAATGATGTTATGGTAAATAAAAAGACAGCATGTTCGGCCACGGAATTACTTACTTGGGTATCTGGGCGATAACATGTAACATCCCAAATTTTCAATTTGGAATGTTATACATTAGAGCATCATTGCATATCATGTTTTATTGCATTTTGGTTGATCCTAGAAAATCCACGCAACACAAGGACCTACGGAGAGAGTTGGGGATTTCGTTATTTTCATATTTGAGATTTTCTCGAATTATGAAAAGAGCATCGTTTGATTTTAATTATTTTCCCTGAAATATTTCTTTTATTAAAAATAAAAGAGAGAGAGGATAAAATGACTTCCTCGAAATAAAGAAATATCATAGATTTAATATTAAAATCAAATAAGATTTTTACTCGGAGTTTTGTCGCTATTTTATTTGAATTAGGAAAAAAAAGCGCGTTTTTCCAAATTGGATTTTACGCCCAAATAAATGTTCACCTTGTCCGACTTATTTTTAGAGGACGGGGAAAATTTATTTCAGGATTTTTGGAGTCGGTTTAGTATTTCTTTTCTTTCTTTTTCTGCGTGTCAAAATTATTTTAAAAAAAGTCAACCAACTTAGGGCCGTATTCGGCCAGGACTTCTCGGGCCAGGCCTCTTATAAGTCGCCGCCCCAAGGCCCGTTCGACCTGCCAGCCCCGCCCGAACCCTAACACTAGCCGGCTGCGAGCCGTCGCCCGCGCCGCCTCACCACCGCCCCGCCGGAGCCGCCCGCACCGCCCCGCCGCCCCTCGCCGTCTCGCCGGAGGTAGCGCCGCCGCCGCCGGTTTTCTTCGGAGAACCATGCGTTTTTTTAGATCCGCAGTTTTTTCATTTAGATCGGTTTATTTATTTTTCCGGTTTAGTTATTTAGCGGACGTTCGTCCGTACGTTCGTTTTAATGAACGGTTTTCGCTCGTTAGTTACAGATAACGAATGTTCGTTCGTTAGCCTGTTCGACAGTTTTTCTTTTTCTCGGATCTTTCGCGATTATTTTTTATCGCGATTTCTGATCCGATTTTCGTTCTAGTATAACTTTTCGCTCGTTTATCGGAATTAGGTGATTCAAGCGCCTAGAGTATCGTCTTGAAACCCTCTTTCCGTTTAATCAACTTAAACAAGTTTTTGCTACTGTATAATTTGACCTGGGTCCAGATTAGTAAACAAAGCTTGTTTCTCTCACTGTTTAAGTTTTGTTGCTTCGTTTGATTTGTTTCTTTTTGCAACCGGAGTTCTTAAGTTGAACTTTCTGGTTAGATCTCTTATTTTAGTTTTACCCGTGCTTTAGCTTGTTTGCTTATTGTATGCTTGTTTGATTGCGATAGAGTACCCGGAGTGCGAAGCGTGCTACATCGAGTCTCTAGGTTTCGCGGATCATCAGCAAGGCAAGTAACACTTTGATCATACCTCTTACTACCCAGTTTTCATTGCATTAGATCAACCCTCAAACATTGCATGGTTAGGATCTGAATTAAATTGTGGGGTTGGGAAGTAGTTGAGGTAGTACCTATTCACCTGTTTCATTATCAAACCCTGGGAGTTACTTCTACGTTGCTTATATTGCCATTCTATGCTCGTAGACGTGGATTGGGTTTGAGTGTTTTCATGACAGATGTGAGATTGTTAATTTAATGGTTACTTAAGGTGGCAAGGTTAATACACATCTGGGTGGATTGAGGCACCTGGGGAACCCAGTGATTGCCTGTATTTTTGGAAATCCCAGGGTACCGTGTGATTTTCCTATGGATCGCCACCCAGGCTCAAAGGGATCATAAGATTATTCATACTGGAAACTTCCGTGTGCAGCCACATGCCATTATGGGCTCTGGCATAGTTGATTAAGTCGTGTGAACTCTTACAATGGTAGACTAGCAGATGTAGGGGATGTAGGTGTACTGGTCTACCCATCGTAAGGTGCTAACGCTTCTGAAAGACCGTGTCTCGGTCATCCGTTTCTCAGACAACATGCAGTGCGAGAAATCAAATGGAGGAGATCGAGTCTTGTGGGGAAAAGTGCACAAACCTCTGCAGAGTTGTAACACCCCCGATGCAGCTATATCTCCCACGTGTCGAAGCACGACTTAGAGGCATAACCGCATTGTAAGCAATGTCGCAAGTGAGGTAATCTTCACACAACCCATGTAATACATAAGGGAAAAAGATACATAGTTGGCTTACAATCGCCACTTCACACAATTACATGAATAAAGCATTACATCAACCAGATACAATCAAGGTCCGACTACAGAACCAAAATAAAAGAAGACTAACCCAAAATCTACACAGATCCCCGATCGTCCCAACTGGGCTCCACTACTGATCAACTGAAAAAAAAAACACAATGAATAAGATCTTCATCGAGCTCCTCCTTGAGCTCGGTAGTGTCACCTGCACGGTATCACCGGCACCTGCAAAATGGTTTTGGAAGTAATCTGTGAGTCACGGGGACTCAGCAATCTCACACCCACGCAATCAAGACTATTTAAGCTTATAGGTAGGGTAAAAGGTATGAGATGGAGTTGCAGCAAGCACTAGCATATATGGTGGCTAACATACGCAAATGAGAGCGAGAAGAGAAGGCAATGCACGGTCGAGAAACTATGATCAAGAAGTGATCCTAGAACAACCTACGATCAAGCATAACTCCAACATCATGTTCACTTCCCGGACACCACCGGAAAGAGACCATCACGGCTACACACGCGGTTGATGCATTTTAATTAAGTTAAGTGTCAAGTTCTCTACAACCTGACATTAAAAAATTCCCATCTTCCCATAACTGCGGGAACGGCTTTCGAAAGTTGAAAACCCTGCAGGGGTGTCCCAACTTAGCCCATCACAAGCTCTCACGGTCAACGAAGGATATTCCTTCTCCCAGGATGGCCCGATCAGACTCGGAATCCCGGTTACAAGACATTTCGACAATGGTAAAACAAGACCAGCAAGACCACCCGCTGTGCCAACAAATCCCGATAGGAGCTGCACATATCTCGTTCTCAGGGCACACCGGATAAGCTAAGCATACGGGAGCCAACGTAACCCAAGTTGCCAAGGAATGGCCCCGCACGGTGCTCTGGGTTGGACCAACACTTAGACAAACATTGGCCCGGGGGTTTTAAATAAAGATGACCCTTGAGTCGGCCAACCCAAGGGAAAGAAAAGGCTAGGTGGCAAATGGTAAAACCAATGTTGGGCCTTGCTGGAGGAGTTTTATTCAAGGCGAACTGTCAAGGGGTTCCCATTATAACCCAACCGTGTAAGGAACGCAAAATCAAGGAACATAACACCGGTATGACGGAAACTAGGGTGGCAAGAGTGGAACAAAACACCAGGCATAAGGCAGAGCCTTCCACCCTTTACCAAGTATATAGATGCATTAATTAAATAAGAGATATTGTGATATCCCAACAATAAACATGTTCCAACAAGGAACAACTCTAACGTTCACCTACAACTAACAACGCTATAAGAGGGGCTGAGCAAAGCGGTAACATAGCCAAACAATGGTTTGCTAGGACAAGGTGGGTTAGAGGCTTGGCTTAACAATATGGGAGGCATGATAAAGCATGTGGTAGGTATCGCAGCATAGGCATAGCAAAAGAGCAAGCATCTAGCAAGCAAAGACATAAGTGATTTCGAGGGTATGGTCATCTTGCCTGAGATCCCGCAAGGAAGAAGAACGAGTCCATGAAGAAGAACAAATGGACGTAGATGAACGGATCCTCACAAACGCAACGTTATCGGAACCAACCCGAAGAAGCAACACCGGAAAGAAGCAAACAACATAGTAAACAACCAATACATGAACATGGCATGATGCACAATCAAGTATGATGCATGTCTGGTTTAATGAGGCATGGCATGGCAAAGTGCACAAACAACCCTACAAATTAAGTGGAGCTCAATATGCAACTCCATTGCGTATTGACGAAACACCATGTGACTTATTTAGTTCGATCTTGTTTATGTACCCATCAAATTTAAAAGTTGTTAAACATGGAAAGAGGGTGAAGCAAGGTAAAACTACCTCTCTAGGCAAGTTTAAATGAGGCCGGAACAACAAACAACAAGTCCGGAAACTCCTCATGTGCATATTTTAGGTTTGGGTACTGTCATGCCCTAAACACAATTTTAGGGTTGTTAAACACGCAAAGTGATGCCACCATGTTAAACTAGACATTTTTCTACCCCATTTACATATAAAGATTATTTAAAACCGAGCTACGATTATTTAGTTATGAATTAAAGCATTTTAACATGGCATAGGAGAAAATTTAACCAAACAGCATTTTAAATATTTCAAACATGCATGAAAGTTGAATATTATTAAACTAGACAAAATTCTAAGCAACTTTCATATATAATTTATTTAGATCCGATGCATGGTTGTGAAGTTATTAAATGCATGAAGTTTAGGGGGCTTTCTGCAAAACTGTCATCTCTGGAATAAACAGAAATACGCAGAGCCTAAAAAAACCTATTTAGGCCAAAACTGGCAGGCCGGCCTAACAGGTAAAAAAACAAAAGGGGAAACGCTGGGGTGTGGCCTCACCCATGGGCCAGGCCCGGTTGGCGCTGGGCTGGATGAGGCAGGCGGCTGGGCCGGCGCCTGTCGGTGGAGGCGGCCCAGGGGGGCGCGGTCGAGCAGGCCGACTCCGCGGGCGCGTTCTCCTCGCTCGTCCACGAAGCAGAGGATGCAGGGGAATGGCGGCAAAACAGCAGCGTAGGGCGGCGTCTGGCGCGATGCAGGGGACGGCGCTCGGGCGACGGCGGTTCAGCGCGGTCGACATGAGCTGCACGGAAGTGGGACGTGTGCTTGTTCTTGTGCAAGTGCATGATGCAGGAGGATGTAGGCGTCCATGGCAGGGAACGGCGATGGCAGAAGACATCGCAGGAGGTCCTGTAGGCGCTCGGGCGATGAGGAGGTCAGGGCACCGGCGGGCGGCGTGGTGGGGCTTGCTCCAGTGAGAACGAGGTGGAAGTAGGGTCGGGCGACGCTCGGGGCTGCTGCTGCTTCGGTGGCCGGCGGCCATGCCTCCCTGCGAGGAACAACGGGACGGGGAGAGCGATTCAGAGAGAGAGAGCAGTGGGGAAGGAGGAGAAGGAGGGCACGGCCTGGTTGTGCGAGATGGAAGCGCATGGGAGGAGGTGAGATGCGGCCAGCGGGCGGAGAAGACTACGCCGAGCGCTGGTCAGGGAGCTTCTGCTCTGGCGAAGATCCGGTAGGGCTCGGCCCGGGCGTGCTGGTGGCCTCGATCCGAACAGATCAAGAGGAGGGGATCAGGGGTTAGATGCTGATAGGTGGGGATGGATCCCGAGGGGAAAATGGTTGGCGGCGGCTCGATGGGACAAATCCCTAGAATTTAGGGTTAGGAGGTTTATATAGCAGCAGGTGGATCAGGTTAGGGGTGATCTAGTCCCTCCGATTGAAATCAAATGGTTCAGAAAGAATAGGCTTGGAAGTCCAAATAATAAAACGGTGATATTTTGTAGATGTTTGGGGATGATCCGGATCCAACGGTGACAACTGTCCGGGTCGGGTCCGGGGAAGTTTCGGACACGCACGCGAGGGGTCGGTTGAAACTTGTGGGCTGTGCAGAAGGGCTTGAGTTGAGAGAAGAGAAGAGAGAGAGGCCCGGCGACTGTTTCCGGAGACCAAAAACGTCCGACGATTTGACCGACTATAATGTCGCTATAGTTATCCGTTGGGGCGTCAAACGGACTTCGAATGCGATGAAACTTGGTAGGCGACCTACTAACATCATAAAAACACCGCACGCCAACTTTCATCCCATTCCGAGAACATTTTCCGGCCACTTATAAAATAATATTCCGGACATGCCGCGGGCGCGTGCAAGTGTGTCTGGACTCAGAACGGACAACGGAAGGAACTGGGAGACTGGGACAGATGCAAGTTTGAAAAACATGATGATGCAATGCATATGATGACATGACAAGATGCAACACGCAAGCGAAAGACAAGGCAACAACAGCGAATAACTGGAGGACACATGGCACGTCGGTCTCGGGGCGTCACAAGAGTGTACAAACTAATCATGGTTAGCCATGTCCCCGGTTATGGACATTTTGAGTATCTAGTTCTTGGATTATCATGTGGATCTCATCACTCTTAATATAATTTGATTGGGTTTAATGATGATTACTTTTAATTGGGATTGAGTTGGGTGAACCTTCTCAATGTTTAACAACTACCATGATAGTTAAATAAAATTTATTCCTTTGTAGTAGGGAAAAATTGGCTTTACGCAAAAACATATCAACCATACAGCCTCCACCAGCCATATATGCATATAGTGATAGCTTTACATTGTTCATTACTCTCTTGTGTTACCTTGCCAGCATATTTTATGTGCCGGCCCATTTTCGGGCTGCAACGTATCATGTTGCAGACTTTTCAGACGATGAGTAAGGAGCCTTAAGTCGTGGTGTTTCACTCAGTGATGCCGTTGGAGTTGATGGACTCACTTTATCTTCCAAGCCTTCCGCTGTTATCGTATTAGATGGCCTTAAGCCACATTTATTGTAATAAGTTCTCTTTTGAGACATTCGATGTAATAAGTGTGTGATTGCCACTCTGTTATAAATCCTTCTCGAGTATTGTGTGTGTCAGCATTACCGATCCAGGGATGACACTTATACACAGAGATCAGACCATTTGAGGTCTGGTCGCTACAAAGATGGTATCAGATCACACGCTGACTGTAGGACACGACCACTAAGCTAAAGCCCTAGATCACTATTCTCTTCTCATTTCTAAGTCCTCTCCTTTTTCTACTCTTTAGGATGGCGGACGCAAGGAACAAGTTTGCGCAACAGGATGAAGACGCCCCTTTTGGAAGACACTTGAAGGAAGTCACTAGGTACCTGAACATTGGAATACCAAGCTTCACCGGGACTTACAATGCCACTTTACCAGAAGAGGAGCGCTGGATGATTCAAGTTCAAGTTCCAGGAAGGACATTCACACCAGTCACTGAGCCCGTAGAGTTTTCTTTCGATGCACCAACCTGGAGTCTAGGAAAGAGTATGGCAGCTCACATAACCATGGGATGCATTGGAGAAGTTTACCACAAGGATCTCAAGGATACTATCAACCAGATTTGTGGACGCCGAGATGAGCAATGGGAGATGATTAGCACCAGGAAGGATAGACCCATTGCAGCTTTCAACCAGGAGTTAAACAATGTGCGCAGGCATGATAGATCTGAAGAAGGCAATGACCAGGATCACGGAGCTTGAAGAGGAACTCAAGGCTACTCGTGAAGATTATGAGGAGGAAATCGTCGTACTAGTGGAGAGGAATGACGATCTGGAAAGGAAGCTAGGAGTATTCATGGGAGACCCTGCGCTAGGAGGAGAAGACGAAGAACCCAAGGAGATTCGTCCGGAGGACAACATCATCATCGACGACACCGATTCAGACCCCGACGATAGCAATGATGACTATGTTGATGAAGCTGGAGCAGATGTCATGGAGTCTTCGACTGATCAATATTTCTAGTTGACCACCAAAGCAGTAGTAGTAGTCTACCATGTAAATAATATAGTCCAAGCACTTTGTAACGATAGTTCTAGACCGATTGTATGCCTTGCTTGATTGATTGAGTGATATGATTGTGTTTGCCTCATGTGCATATGGGTAGTGTTTTCTCACTAGACCTCATTCTATTCTATTCTATTCTCTCTAACACCTCAGATGCCTCCGAGACGTGACCCCGGATTTACCTTTCCTTCGGAGCTCACTCAGTTGATCCAGCAGCAGAATACCCTAATGCAGCTGTTAGTTCAGAACCAAGGCAACAACAACAACAACCCACCACCACCACCAGTTGACAACTTAGCCCGTTTTCAGAGGTTGCAGCCGCCGGTGTTTTCTAGTAGCACAGAGCCGATAGTTGCAGATGATTGGCTCCGCAGGATTGGAATGGAGTTAACCACTGCAGGATGCATAGATGCTGAGAAGGTGCGTTTTGCCGCACACCAATTGGATGGACTAGCAGCCTCATGGTGGGAGAATTACACTGTCACTTATCCTATAGCCACTGTCACATGGGATCAGTTCCAGCAAGCTTTCCGTACTGCCCATGTATCAGCAGGAACTATGGCCATGAAGAAGCATGAGTTTCACAACTTACGTCAAGGAGGATGCACTGTTGGCCAGTATGTGGATGAGTTTAGTAAGTTAGCACGTTATGCTCCAGATGACGTTGCTACGGATGTAGCTAAGAAGGAGAAGTTTCTGGAGGGACTGAATGATGAGCTAAGCATGCAGTTGATGGTAGAAAATTTCAATAACTACCAAGAGTTGGTGGATAGAGCTCTCATGCTTGAAGGGAAGCAGAAGCAGATTGATAGCCGCAAGAGGAAGTATGGACATGGGAAGTATAATTTTGGAGCCCAGCAGAGACCCTGTTTCACCCCGAACTCGGGAGGACTTGTTCATAACCATGGAGGCCACACTCATAATGGAGGAAGTTCGCACAATCATAGTGGCCCCAAGAACGGTAATGGTAATGGAGGAAGTAGCGGACAGAACCGTTCCAACCCGGCAACACCCGCCAAGAAGGATCTAAACCACGTTACTTGCTACAAGTGTCAGAAGACCGGACATTACGCCAATGAATGTCCTGAAGCTAAGAATGGAAATGGCAATGGAAGCTCTAGGAAGAAGCCCAACCCTTTCAACAGGGGACAAGTGAACCACGTTAACGTGGAGGAGATTGAAGCCCAGCCAGATGCAGTAATTGGTAAGTTTTTGGTTAAGTCATTTACTGCAGTCGTTCTTTTTTATACTGGTGCATCTCACTCATACATATCGAGGGGATTTGTGGATAAGTATAACTTGCCCACTAGAGTACTTAAGACACCCATGCTAATAACCTCACCTGGAGCTGAGTATATGGCAAGCCATGGATGTTTTCAGATGCCATTGGCCATAGGTAGGCATGTTTTCCCCTCCGATCTGATAATTTTGGAATCGCAAGGTTTGGATGTGATTCTGGGTATGGATTGGCTATCGATGTATGGAGGAAACATCGATTGCGCCAGTAAGACGATTTTACTCACCACCCCAGAAGGAAGAAGGATCAAGTATGTATCCCGGCATGTGCCGAATAGGACTCAAGTAAATTGCTTATCGGGAGTAGTACAGGAGGAAGTACCAATGGTGAAGGAATTTCCGGATGTATTTCCAGAAGAGTTGCCAGGCATGCCACCGGATAGAGACATGGAGTTTTTGATAGAGCTTTTGCCAGGCATAGGGCCAATATCAAAGAGACCGTATAGGATGCCCGCACAGGATTTAGAAGAAATTAAGAAGCAGATTAAGGAGTTACTGGATAAGGGATATATTCGCCCAAGCTCGTCACCTTGGGGATCACCAGTACTTCTAGTGGAGAAGAAGGATGGATCGTTAAGGATGGTTGTTGACTATCATGGATTAAATGAAGTAATGATCAAGAACAAGTACCCACTGCCGATGATCAATGATTTGTTTGATTAGCTACAAGGAGCTAAGGTGTTTTCCAAGATCGATCTGCGATCAAGTTATCACCAGTTGAAGATTCGAGAGCAGGACATACCTAAGACAGCTTTTACCACAAGGTATGGGCTATATGAGTATACCATTATGTCATTTGGCCCGACTAACGCACCTGCTTACTTTATGAACATGATGAACAAGGTGTTTATGGAGTTTTTCGGTAAGTTCGTCGTAGTGTTCATTGACGATATTCTGGTCTACTCGAAGAATGAAGAGGAACATAAGGAACATTTGCGTTTCGTACTTCGCAAGCTCAGGGAACATCAGTTATACGCCAAGTTCAGCAAGTGTGAGTTTTGGTTGAAGGAAGTTGGATTTCTTGGACATGTTATATCCGGAGAAGGAATAGCAGTAGACCCCAACAAAGTTGTCACCGTGACAAATTGGGAAGCACCCACGACAATTGGAGAGATCCGGAGTTTTCTTGGACTCGCAGGATACTGTCGGAGGTTCATTGAGAATTTCTCAAAGATTGTTAAGCTCGTGATGGAGTTATTAAAGAAGCACACCAAGTTCAATTGGACTGAGGAATGTGTCGGGTGGTAGGTGCGACATATGCCAATGGGTGGCTTATCATTGTGGGTGCCAGTAAGACGTCGCCGATGCCTGGAAGCGGGATGAGGCGAAGACATGCACGCCGGCGAATCTTACCCAGCTTCGGGGCTCTCCGTGGAGATAACACCCCTACTGCTGCTCTGCGGGGTCTCCGCATGATCACTGGATGAACAAGTAGCTACACGATGCTCCTTGAGCTGTTTTGTGAGAAGAAGAAGAAGAGAACGGCTAGCCCTCCTCCCCTCTCTATGTGGTGTCTAGAACTAGCTTGGATCAACCCTTTGCATGGGTGCCCTGGGGGGTTTATATAGGCCTACCCCCCGGGGGTACAATGGTAATCCGGCTGGGCGTGGGGTCCAGCCGTCTGTGTCTACACTCGCCGGCTTCTGCGCCGGCTGCTGGGGCCCGCCGGCTGGTGGATCCCGCCGGCTGCTGGCTCCTTGGTCGACAGGCAGGCCCCACTGTCATGGGCCTTGTCGGTGGCTGGTTACTGTTACTCAATCCTGGTGACGAGGGCTTCTCCGAGGTGGGCGTGGCTATAGTGCCGCCGTCCGGCGGGTGATCGCTGTAGCCTTACCGTGTCTTGTCTCCTTAATGGGGAGTCTCCTTCGAGGGAGGTGGCAAGCCGGCTGTGGGGAGCCGGCTCTGTCTTGGACCGACTGGGGGAGGCCTGGCCGCCTTCGGGTGTCTCTCTGCCCGAAAGGGGCCCACCGCCCGTGGGCCGCGCTGGCAGCCCGTCGTGGATGACATCAGGGTCAACATGGCAACAATGCCGCGCCGGACGGGTCATGGCCACCCGTACGGCACATTGTGCCAGGCATGCTCCGGGATTCGGGGGTGGCAGGTTTTACTGTAGCCACGCCCTGTCACATCGCCGTTATGTGGATGCAGACTTCGAGGGTACGATCTTGACCGCTTTGTGGGAGCCGGCTTCTTGGAGTCGGCCTTCTCGTGGCCGGCTTCTTGGAGCCGGCCCTCCCACGGCTTTCTTCATGAGGGCTAAAGTCGGGCCGCCTTCCGATAGTCGGTCTGGGAGACAGCCGGCGAGGGGAAGGCGGCCCCACATCTTGGGTTCTTGAGGGCCGGAACGGCTCGTAATTTTTTCAGAAGGGCCAGGGGGAGCGGGCTAGGCTACCCGTGTTCATTTACTCCAACAGTAGTCCCCGAAGCTGATCGAGCTTCGAGGCTGACAAAGGGACGAGAAGCTTGGTCAGCTTCCTATCCTGAGGGACCGGCTTTGCTTGTGCGCGCCGTCTTCGGAAAGCTCCGTTTCTCGTAGGCGGGAATGCAGGTCGGCCTACGAGCTGACCGCGCGCCATCCCACGGGCCACATGGCGAGGAAATCCTGCCAACGCACGCGCGTGACGGGACGCCGCCGCAGGCCCGGGCCTGCCACTCCTAGGCCTTGGCCCGAGCGCGGATCTTCTGCGGCCCACACGGACTGCTCGCCTTCCCGCGGTGGTTTTATTACGCCATCAGGGCGCAATAATCGCGGGACGTGGGGGAGTGTGCGCATTTGATCCCACGTTCCCCCACACCACGCCTCCTCGGCTCCGCCGCGCGGGTCTATAAGTAGGGGGAGGAGGGGGAGCGGCAGAGGCTCGCACGCTCTCCCTCGCTCCGCCCCTTCTCGCCTTCCTTCTTCTTCCTCATGCCGCCGCAGCAACCCATTGACGCGCCGTTCCACCGTCGGACCTCTCGGTTCCTTTGGTCCCGCCGCAGCGGGGTCGTGCGCGTCTCCGCCGTCGCATCGTCTTGCTCCTCGCTGCATCGCCCCCATGGCGTTGTCGAGCTCGTGGGATGGCTCCAACTTCCACGAGGACCACGTCGAGTTCCTCGGCCGGACGCGGCGCCTGTCGGGCGAGAACTTCGTGCGGGTTCGTCAGGCGCCGGCGAGGGAAATTTCACCGGCACCGGAGGAGGGTGAGCGGGTGATCTTCCGCTCGCACTGCCTGCGCGTCTTCGGCCTCCCGGCGAGCGGATTCCTTCGAGCTTTCTTTGAATTCTACCACCTCCAGCCGCATCACCTCACGCCCAACGCGGTGATGCTGTTGTCGGCTTTCGTCACCCTGTGCGAGGGCTTTCTTGGGGTTCTCCCCACTCTTGAGCTCTGGGGAGAATTCTTCCAGAGCAAGCTCGGCCCCGTCGTCGCGGGCGTGCCCGCCCCCTGTGGAGCCTTCATTGCCATGAGGCGGACGGGCGAGAACAATCCGTTCCCGCCCATCCCGCTGATCCAGTCGGTGAAGCTCTGGCAGAAGTCCTACTTTTACGTGAAGAACGTCGCCCAGCAAGGCGACTACGTCAATCTGCCGGCTTACGTAGCCGGCCCGCCGGCTGGGAGGCAACCTTCATGGAGCTACCGGGCCAGGTCGTTGTCTCAGGCCGGGAACGCAGCCGTCTCCCGGCTCCGGGTGATGATCCAGTCGGAGGGCCTGACAAGAGCCGACTTGGTGGCCGCCTTCGTGGAGCGCCGAGTACTTCCGCTCCAAGGCCGGTCTCACATGATTTGCCAGATGAGCAGCCGCTTCGACCCGTGCCGGCTGAGCACCAGGGAGATGCCTCATGCAGAGGTGTCTTACATGGTGAACTACATCTCCAACTTCAAGCTCGCCGAGGATTGGCGATACGGCAAGGGGCCGTATTCTCGCGCCAACCCTCCGCCTGCTGTAAGTTTTTCTTCTTTTCTTCCTTTTTGTAGCCGGCCTCATGGTGGCTGACCTCTGATCAGTTGGTTTGCCCTTAGCAGAACCCTCTTCTTCCGCCGATGGCCGGGGCTGCAGGGGTAGAGCGCCAGCTCCTCCCCGACCGCACGGTGGACGACGCCGATGATCCGGACCTGGGAGCGGCCACCATGGAAGATGCCATCGTGGGGGAGGGCGACGAGGCAGGAGGCGCGGGGCTCGGGGCCGGCTTCGAGGACTGGCCGGACGATGACGAGGTCGAAGCCGCCCCGCACCGCCAGCCGGCGCTTGATCATCAAGGCGTGGGCCCGTCTACCGCGCCGGCTGCCCGTGGCGGCGCGCAGAAGCTCCGGGCTGCGTCGACCTTCTTCGGTAGCCGGCCGAAGAAATCCAAGGCTTCCACGGCGGTGACCAAACGGGATGAGGCGGCCGTGAAGGCGGCCCGCTTCCGTAAGGCGGTGAAGCAGCCGCAGGCGATCTCGGCATAAGTCGTCGAACGTCTTGTATATATATATATATATATATATATATATATTTCATTGTCTTTTTTGATTGAAGCTCTTCTAAACCTTTCTTTGCTCGCCGGGCAGGGCACCGATTTCCCTTGAGCGAGGTCCTGGCGGCTCCGTATTCGGGCCGACTGGAGGGTCCTCAGGCTCCCGTCGCGTGGACCCCCGCACCGACCTTAGGGAGGCCACGGAGCGGAATGCACGGGAGGCGCGGGAGGAGTGGGAGGCGGCAGAGCGAAGGACCGCCCAGGCGGCGAAGGAGCAGGCCAACGCGGCGGCCAAGGCCCGGGCGGAGGCGGCAGCCGCGGAGACGGAGGCGGAGGCCTCGCACAACCAGCCTCCGCTGCTCGTCGTTCCCCTCCGCGCCGTGGCCCCCGACATCCCCGTGCCCCCGTCGGAGGAGGTCAACCAAGACCCGCCGGTGTTGGAGAGGAGGAAGGACCACGTGGTCTTCGTGGAGGGGGCGCCGCAGACGGCGCCGACTGGAGCGGGCCAAAGTGGCCAACCAGCCGCGGCGCCAGAGCAGTTGGCCGGGGCCGAGCCGGAGGCAGGGGCCGGCCTCGAGGTGCAGCCGGCAATGCACCGGCGCGCAGGGGGAGGCACCTCCGTGCCGGAGCCACACCGAGCTGCGGGCGCCAGCCAGACGGCGGAGGCCCTGGAGGCGGCTAGCGTCAGCACGTCCGAGTGGACTCCCAGCGGGGGGACGGGCGAGCTGAACGCGGCGGCCTAGGAGGTCCGGAACCGGCTTCAAGCCCAGGCCGCCTCGCTGCAGCGATACACCCAAGAGTTCCTCGCGAAGCGGG
Organism: Triticum aestivum; assembly: GCF_018294505.1. Classification (NCBI taxonomy): domain Eukaryota; kingdom Viridiplantae; phylum Streptophyta; class Magnoliopsida; order Poales; family Poaceae; genus Triticum; species Triticum aestivum. The sequence continues at coordinate 600,388,037 of NC_057812.1, forward strand.
CCGTCATCCGGGTGAGTCTTCTGGCCTTGGTTGTTTTGCTCTTTTGATTTCTTTCGTGCGGGCGCGTCAGCGCACCCACTGGGTCTAGTCCCCGAGTTCCGAGTCGGCTGCTGCGCAGGCGGCTTGGAACTTACTAGGTCCTGACAACTATCTTATCCTCGCCTCCTGTATGATCTTCCAGGAGTATCATAACCTCCGCGCTGCTGCCTTCAACTCCCAGGCTCAGAAGCTGGGCCGGAAAACCGAGGACCTGACCAGCAGCCGGAGTGCGTGCTTTGTTTCGTTCATCTCCTGTGGGGGCGCGTCAGCGCACCCACTGGGTGTAGTCCCCGAGATTCGGGCCGACTGCTGAGCAGTCGGGTCGGATCTTCCTTGACGACTTCTTCCTTATTGATTTTTTCCTTTGTCTTCATGCTTGCAGGAGCCAATCCGACTTGAGGGGGCAGCTCAGCGGGGCCCAGGCCGCCCTTCGCGCCAAGGAAGCCGAGTACAACGCCTTGGTCCTGGAGCGTGACCGCCTGGCCAAGAAGTTGGCCGACCAGGAGGAGAGCCACAAGGCAGCCCTGAAGAAGGCGCAGGACAGCGAGGATGCCCTGAAGGCCGAGTTCGAGACCGAAGTGGCAAGCTGGGCTGAGGCAAAACAAGCGCTGAGCGAGGGCTTCGGTCGTATCGAGGATCTGATCGATGGTAAGCCGCCTTCCTCACTCCTTGCTTGCCCCTTGCCCCCTGATTTGTGTTCTGACTTGTGCTGCTTTTTGTTCTCTGTGCAGACTACTTTCCCGGCTACTCCGTCTTCTCCACTCAAACCATCGAGGCCCATCGCGAGGCGCGCCGGCAGGCGGGGGCTGAAATCGCGCCGGACGCGAGCCGGACACTTAAGGAGCAACTCTTGGCGGTCCAAGCCCGGCTGCAGCCGGCTCCATATGCTCCGCCGCCTCCAGCGCGCCGGGGCGCAGGTGTTGTCCGCCCTCTGGCCAGGCGAGACGATTCCCCGCACCCTGAGTCGGACTGCCGACTGGCTGGAGGTTGCGGTTGGCCGCTTTGAGGCCTGGAAGGCATCGGCAGCCCAGCTTGGAGCTGGGCGGGCGCTGGAGTTCGTCCAAGCCTGGTATCCAGGGCTGAACCTGGACCAGCTGCGCACCTGGCGGCTGGAGGCCGACGAGGAGATGGAGGAGGTGCGGACGGCTATCGCTCAGCGTGCTTCGATGATCGCTGAGTGCACTGACATTAGCGTCTTTGCTCCTGAAATAAATGACGACGGCGTTGCCCAGCCGGAGGAGTGGTTCGGGCTGGACCTGGCAGTGGGTGAGGACTTGGCAGAGGAGATCGCCTCTAGCGATGAAGGCGAAGACAACGAAGGAGAGGAAGGCGAAGACGTTGAGCCGGCCGGTGAAGCGGCCAGCCAGCCTCAGCCTGACTGTGCCTCCAGCAACGAGGCGCATGCTAGCGCGCCTTCTGCGGGAGGCGATGATCATGCCGAGGTTCGCCAGCCGGCCACTCCTCCAGCCGGCAATGCCGTCTCCACCGACCTACCTGACTCGCCAGTCGCTCCCTTGGCTTAATCTGCCGTCCTTTCTTTTCCTGCTTGTTACCCTTTGAACATTTTTTATTAAACTTGCACAGTTCCACCCACTAGGGGTGTATTCGAACTATGTTGAATGCTGGCCTTTTGAAGGTCTTTTGTGTAAATATGATCGTGTGCGTGTTGGTTTCCATTCACGTATGCTTTTTATCCTTAGGCTGTTTCCTTTGCCGCCTTCCCCTTTTGGGAAGGCAAGTACTCGAGCTTTCTTAGATTGAAGCAAGGTGAATGGAAGCCGGCCGGCCGGCTACACTGGTAGTCGGTCGGTGGTGGGAGAAAACCGGCTTTTGTTATATTAGTCCGTTAGTCCCTAGCCGTTTTTCGTGTGGGCTTCCTTTCCTGCCTTTAACTCTTGTCGGCCGGACAACCGGTTCTTCGAACTGCGACTTTTGGCAAGAGAAGGCTTGGGTGCCAGCACACTACTTGTCTAACCGCCGGTAGGACTTCTAATATAACTCCAGGCGGCCAGTCCCCAGGCCGACTAGTCGAACCCGGTGTCGGACGAAAAAAGTGAATGTAATGACAAGGTCATAAGCATGATATTCTTCATTCATAGATAAAAGATGGCAGTCCCCGAGCTCTCCTCGGGGGGCCTATTGTCTCGTACTTAGTACAAAAGTTAGCGTGATACATACTGCATTTCAACTGTAAAATCTTCGGAGGAGGTTGGCGTTCCATGGTCGTTCCGACTCCTTGCCGGAGTCGTCTCTCTTCGTGCCTTCGGCTTCTGCGCGTCGATCAGGTAGTAGGAGTCGTTGCCTAAAGCTCTGCTGATGACGAAGGGGCCCTCCCAAGGGGCCGAGAGCTTGTGCTGGCCGGCTGTTCGCTGGATCAGCCGGAGCACAAGATCGCCCTCTTGGAAGGATCTTGGCTTGACCTTCCGGCTGTGGTAGCGGCGCAGGCCCTGCTGATAGATGGCGGACCGGCTGAGGGCTAACAGCCGGCCTTCTTCCAGCAGGTCGACGCCGTCTTCTCGTGCTTCCTTGGCCTCCGCCTCCGTGTACATGGTTACCCGAGGCGAGTCGAACTCGATGTCAGTTGGGATGACCGCCTCGGCACCATACACGAGGAAGAAAGGAGTGAAGCCGGTTGACTTGTTTGGGGTAGTGCGCAGACTCCAGAGGACGGCGGCAGCTCGTCGAGCCAACAGCCGGCCGAACGTTCCAATGGTACGACCAGTCGGGGCTTGATGCCGGAAAGGATGAGGCCGTTGGCTCGCTCGACCTGGCCGTTTGACTGCGGGTGGGCAACGGACGCTAAGTCCAACCGGATGCCTTGCGTCGCGCAGAAACGTGCCAAGGCTCCCTTGGCGAAATTCGTGCCATTGTCGGTGATGATGCTGTGTGGCACGCCGTACCGAGTTGTTATATCTGCGATAAATGTCACGGCAGTCGGCCCATTCAGCTTCTTGATCGGCTTTGCCTCAATCCATTTGGTGAATTTGTCCACAGCGACAAGCAGATGTGTCATGCCGCCGCGCGCCGTCTTGAATGGGCCCACCATGTCCAGTCCCCAAACGGCGAAGGGCCAAGTGAGGGGAATGGTCTTGAGTGCCGAAGCCGGCATGTGTTGCTTGGAGCTGAAGAGTTGGCACCCTTTGCAATGTTTAACTAACTCCTTGGCGTCATCCAAAGCAGTCGGCCAAAAGAAACCATGGCGGAAAGCTTTGGCGACGAGTGATCTTGAGGCCGCATGGTGGCCGCATTCTCCTTGGTGGATGTCTCTGAGGATTGCAATGCCCTTCTCTTGCTCGACGCATCGCTGGAGGACTCCAGTGACACTGCGCTTGACGAGCTCTCTGTTGACGATTGTGTATGCTCTGGCTCGGCGTTGGACTTGTCTTGCCTCTGTTTCGTCAGCCGGCAGATCTTGGTTTATTAGGAAGTTGAGGATGGACTGAGCCCATGATGGAGCTGCGACTTCTTCTAGGGCCAACACAGCTACTGCGACCAGGGCGGGCGGGCTGGGTGGTGAAATGCTGGAGTCGGCCGCCGCCTGTTGTGTTGGTGCAGTCTCCGGGCCGACTACTGCAGTCCCCGAGCCGAGTGTGGCAGTCCCCGGGTCGGGCGTAACTAGGGAAGTCCCCGAGCCGCCTGCTGATGTCCCCGGGCCGACTATCGAAGTCCCCGGGTCACCCGCTTGGTTCTTCGAGCCGGACCCGGCTGTATCGGGGTCAGGCGGCACGAAGATGGAATCGGACTCTGGAGACGGCTTGATAGACGGCTTGAGGAGGCGTTGTAGAGAGACACCGGTTGGTATTGCTTGCCGAGTGGAGCCTATTCGAGCCAGGGCATCAGCTGGCTCGTTGTCGGCTCGCGGTACGTGGAGGAACTCGCATCCTTCAAAGTACCCACTGATCTGCTGAACGAGGAAGCGGTAGCTTGCCATATTTGCGTCCTTGGCATCCCAGTCGCCGGATGATTGCTGGACCACCAAGTCCGAGTCGCCATAACATAGGATCCGGCGAATGCCGAGCTCTTTGGCAAGCCGGAGCCCGTGTATGAGCGCCTCGTACTCGGCCACGTTGTTGGAGGCGGCAAAGTGAATTTGCAGCGTGTATCTGAGCTTGTCGCCTTTGGGAGAGGTGAGGATGACGCCGGCTCCCAAGCCGGTGCGCATCTTGGACCCATCGAAGTGCATGCGCCAATGAGTGGAGTCGGGAGCTGGCGGTAGGTACTAGGTCTCGGCCCAGTCGACGAGGAAGTCGGCCAATGCTTGGGACTTGATGGCGGTGCGAGGCTGGTAGAAGATCGTGTAGGGGGCCAGCTCGATGGCCCATTTCGCCACCCGGCCGGATGCATCCCGGCTGCCTATGATCTCGGCCAGCGGGGCGGTGCATACGACCGTGATGGGATGCTCTTGGAAGTAGGGCTTCAGCTTCTTGGCGGCGAAGTACACGCCATAGCACATCTTCTGGTAGTGCGGGTAGTTCTGCTTCGAGGTAGACAGCACCTCACTCAAATAGTACACCGGCCTCTGGACCGGCTGGGCTCGGCCCTCTTCTGGGCGCTGGACTACGATGACGGTGCTGACCACCCGGCTGGTTGCAGCAATGTAGAGGAGCATGGGCTCTTTCTCAGTCGGCGCCGCCAGGACAGGCGGCGTGGCCAGCATCTTCTTCAGCTCGTGAAAAGCTTGGTCGGCTTGGTCATTCCACTCGAAGTGAGTGGTCTTCTTCATGAGGCGGTAGAGGGGGAGAGCTTTCTCTCCGAGCCGGCTGATGAAGCGGTTTAGGGAGGCCAAGCACCCGGTGAACTTCTGGACGTCTCGAAGCTTGGTGGGAATCGCCATCCTCTCAATGGCCTTGATCTTTACAGGGTTGCATTCGATGCCGCGTTCGGAGACCAGGAAGCCTAGGAGCTGGCCGGCTGGCACTCCGAACACGCATTTCTCGGGGTTGAGCTTGATCTGGAACCGGCGCAGGTTCTCAAATGTTTCCTTGAGGTCTTCCAGCAAGGTGCCGCGCTTCTCCGTCTTCACCACAATGTCGTCTACGTAGACGTGGGCATTTCTGCCGAGCTGCTTGAGGAGGCACTTCTGCATGCAACGCTGAAAAGTGGCACCGGCATTTCTTAAGCCGAATGTCATAGTCAGGTAGCAGAAGGCTCCGAATGGCGTGATGAAGGCGGTCTTCAGGCGGTCTGCCGGATCTAACTTTATCTGGTGGTATCCTGAGTAAGCATCCAAGAAACTCAACAGCTCGCATCCGGCCGTGGAGTCTATCACTTGATCAATCCTTGGCAGGGCAAAGGGATCTTTGGGGCAGGCCTTGTTGAGGCTCGTGTAGTCTATGCACATGCGCCACTTGTTGTTCTTCTTTAGCACGAGGACCGGGTTGGCGAGCCACTCTGGAAAGAAAACTTCCATAATGAAGCCGGCTGCCAGAAGCCGGGCTATCACCTCTCCCATAATCCTTCTTTTCTCCTCCGACAGTCGGCGGAGGGGTTGTTTGACTGGTTTTGCGTCTTCTCGGACGTGTAGCTTGTGCTCGGCGAATTCCTTCGGAACACCCGGCATGTCCTTGGGGGACCATGCAAAGATGTCCCGATTCTCACGGAGGAAATCGGCGAGCTCGCCTTCCTATTTGCTGTTTAGGTTTGCCCCGATGACGGCAAACCTCTCTGGGTGCTCGGGGTCAAGAGGTATCTTCTTCGTCTCCTTGGCCGGCTGGAAAGATCCTTGGGCATCATACTCCTTGGGATCGGGGGACAAGGCCGACTGTTTGCCGGCCATGGCCACGACTCGGTCCAACATCTTCTTTTCCTCGGCAATCACAAGGGACTCGGCCAGCCGGCTGCTGGCTGCTGCGCACTCGGAGGACTTCTTGTAATCGCCGGCTATGGTGATGACGCCCTTGGTGCTCGGCATCTTCATCTTGAGGTAAGCATAGTGGGGAACTGCCATGAACCTGGCCAAGGCAGGGCGGCCAAGCAATGCATGGTAGGGGCTCTCCAGGTCCACCACTTCAAACCAGATCGCTTCCCGGTGGAAATGATCCTTGTCCCTAAAGAGTACATCAATCTGGACCTTGTCAATGGGGGCGCAGGACAGGCCAGGTACAATGCCATGGAACACAGTCCGAGTAGGCATGAGTTGCTTCGTCTTGACGTTTAGCTTCTCCAGGGTGTCACGGTACAGGATGTTGATGCTACTTCTGCCGTCTACCAGCATGCAGGAGAAACGGGCGGCGCGTCTATCCGTTGCAAGGGTGGCATCCAGAACCAACGCATAAGAGCCGGGAGATGGCATCACCTCTGGGTGGTCGGCCCGGCTCTAGCTGATAGGTTTTTCTGACCAGTGCATGTGCTCGGCGGGGTTAGCAGCGACCATGCTGACTTCCTGGTGCTCTCGGCGTCTGCCGCACCGGTCTTCGGGCTGGCTTGTAAAGACGACATAGGCAGCATGCTCGTCGGGGAACTCATCGTGCACGGCTCCGACTGCAGGCCGAGCGGTCGGCGGCTGCGGAGCCGGAGGCGGCGGACCGGCAGGCGGAGGCGGCGCGAGCCCTTCGCCTTTGGAGATTCGGGTGAGCCAGTGGCACTTCCGGGTTGTGTGGTTGGACGGCTTCGCGCCGCTGTGGAACTTGCATGGGGCGTCGAGAGTTTGCTCGTAGGAGAAGGCCGGCTGCCAAGCCGGCTTGCCGCCCCTCTGCTTCTTGGGTGCGGGCCGCCCTTCGGGCTGCTCGTCTTCGACTGTGGCCACCTGCCGACTGGTGGAGGGCGGCACGGGGCCCTTGCGCTTGTGGTCGTTCTGGTGTGGGCGTCGGCCGGAGTCCCCAGCCGGCGTCTTGGGCGCCGGGTTGAGTACTTTCCCGGACGCGTCTACCCGGAGTTCGGTCTTCATTGAGGAGTCGGCGGTGGCGTACTTGTCCGCTATGACCAGAAGCTCGTCGAGGGTAGTCGGCTCGTCGCAGAGGAGCTTGTGCTTGAGGAGGGTGCCTTCTCGGCACCCGGCAGTGAAGTATTCTATGGCTTGCACCTCGTGCACCCCTTCGCAAGAGTTGCGGAGCTCGGCCCAACGCGTGAGGTAGTCACGAGTGGACTCGGCGGGGCCTTGTACACACAAGGAGAGCTGTCTGGGCTTGGGAGCCCGCTTGTAGGTGCTGGTGAAGTTGCGGACGAAGGCTTCTATGAAGTCTAGCCAGCTGTTGATGCTGTATGGCTTGAGGCTGTTGAGCCAGGTCCGCGCCGTGCCTTGCAGCATGAGGGGCACATAATTCACGGCAACGCGCCTGTTGCCATTTGCTATACTAACCGCCGTGGAGTAGTCGATCAACCAATCTTCCGGCTTCACGGAGCCGTTGTACTTGGGCGTGTCTCTTGGGAGCGAGAACCCTTTGGGGAAAGGCTCGTCGTGGATGCGGGGGCAGAAGCAAGGCGGACCGACATCATCTTCTTCTTCCAGCGCCAGGGATCGCGCTAGGTGGTCGATCCGATGGCGGGCGTCGTTCTCGCCGACTCCTTCGCGTCGACCTAGTCGACCGCTGAGAGTCGGATGCGCAACAGGCGGTGGGGTGGGATGTCTCTCCCCACGGGGCCGAGGCGGAGGCGGGTTGCCCCGCCACTCCATGGCTCGGGGATGGCCTTCTGCGTCTCGCTCGATGGAGATTCGGGTTCGGCTTCGGCTGGCAGCCGTCTCTTTCTCGTGCCGCGCGCGGGTTTTACCCGTAGTCGGCGTCCGAGATGTCGCGCCATGATCTCGGCGCGGGGGAGGGCTTTCCACGCGGGAGTCAGCTTCGTGCCACTGCGCGGCCGCATCGATTAGCTGCTGGATGCGTCTGGTCATGTGGGGGAGTTCTTCGGCCCCCAATCTGTCTAACTCGTCTACGGCCGCCTGGGTGACGCGCAGGTTCTTGAGTGGAGTGGCGTAGACTGGGAGGTCGAATCCTAGCATGTCGGTGATGACAGCGTCGCGCTGTCTGACAATGCCGGCTCGGCTGGGCCCGCCTGGGGGTGGCGTGCCAAAGGCGGCGCGGTCGGCTTCGCGTCGGTGGGCCTCAGTGAGGCGTCTCATGGAAGCCAACTTCTGGCCCTCCGCGAGGAGGGCGAGGCGGCAAGCCTCCAGTGCTTCGGCGTCGGCATCGGCCGTGAGGGGGATGGACAAGTCGTGGACCGCCGCATGCGGGACGTCGTGGGCGCTCTCGCCAGAAGCGCCGCCGTGGCCAATGACCATCACCTTGGTGGTGACAGCGTCGCGGCCATCGGCCCGGGGAAGCGGGTCGTTGTAGATCGTGACATCGGTGGCGAAAGTTTTGAGTGAAGCCGTGTCGGAGTCGACAGGCATCGGATCGGTGGAGCCAACAGACTCCAAGTCCACAGCAGGCTCGCCGGAGACGTGGAGCTGGCCGAGGAGATCGGCGAGGCCGCTTGCTGCGCAGGCGTTGGTGACGCCTTGCAGCGCGTCGTGGCAAGCGCCGTCGGGCGTGCCGGGCTGGCTACGCTAGCTGGGGAGGAAGAGGGTTCCCGTCCAGAACAGGTCTCCGGACGACGGTGCACCTGGCCCCATGGTGGGCGCCAAATGTCGGGTGGTAGGTGCAACATATGCCAACGGGTGGCTTATCATTGTGGGTGCCAGTAAGACGTCGCTGGTGCCTGGAAGCGGGATGAGGCGAAGACATGCACGCCGGCGAATCTTACCCAGCTTCGGGGCTCTCCGTGGAGATAACACCCCTACTGCTGCTCTGCGAGGTCTCCGCATGATCACTGGATGAACAAGTAGCTACACGATGCTCCTTGAGCTGTTTTGTGAGAAGAAGAAGAAGAGCACGGCTAGCCCTCCTCCCCTCTCTATGTGGTGTCTAGAACTAGCTTGGATCAACCCTTTGCATGGGTGTCCCGGGGGTTTATATAGGCCTACCCCCCGGGGGTACAATGGTAATCCGGCTGGGCGTGGGGCCCAGCCGTCTGTGTCTACACTCGCCGGCTTCTACGCCGGCTGCTAGGGCCCGCCGGCTGGTGGGTCCCGCCGGCTGCCGGCTCCTTGGTCGACAGGCAGGCCCCACTATCATGGGCCTTATCGGTGGCTGGTTACTGTTACTCAATCCTGGTGGTGAGGGCTTCGCCGAGGTGGGCGTGGCTACAGTGCCGCCGTCCGGCGGGTGATCGTTGTAGCCTTACCGCATCTTGTCTCCTTAATGGGGCATCTACTTCGAGGGAGGTGGCAAGCCGGCTGTGGGGAGCCGGCTCTGTCTTGGGCCGACTGGGGGAGGCCTGGCCGCCTTCGGGTGTCTCTCTGCCCGAAGGGGGCCACCGCCCGTGGGCCGCGCTGGCAGCCCGTCGTGGATGACATCAGGGTCAACATGGCAACAGTGTCGCAGCGGACGGGAAATGGCCACCCGTACGGCGCACTGTGCCAGGCGTGCTCCGGGATTCGGGGGTGGCAGGTTTTACTGTAGCCACGCCCCGTCACATCGTCGTTATGTGGATGCAGACTTCGAGGGTACGATCTTGACCGCTTTGTGGGAGCCGGCTTCTTGGAGTCGGCCTTCTCGTGGCCGGCTTCTTGGAGCCAGCCCTCCCACGGCTTTCTTCATGAGGGCTAAAGTTGGGCCGCCTTCTGATAGTCAGTCTGGGAGACAGCCGGCGAGGGGAAGGCGGCCCCACGTCTTGGGTTCTTGAGGGCCGGAACGGCTCGTAATTTTTTCAGAAGGGCCAGGGGGAGCCGGCTAGGCTACCCGTGTTCATTTACTCCGACAGAATGTGAGGCCAGTTTCCAGGAGTTAAAGAGACGCCTGGTTACATCGCCAGTGTTGATTCTACCAGATCAACGCAAGGATTATGAAGTGTATTGCGATGCTTCTCGTCGAGGACTTGGAGTCGTGCTTATGCATGAAGGAAGAGTTGTTTCATATGCCTCACGACAGCTTAAACCCCATGAGTTAAACTATGCTACGCATGATTTGGAGTTAGCAGCCGTAGTGCATGCGTTGAAGACATGGAGACATTTTCTCATCGGAAACCATTGTGAGGTATACACGGATCACAAAAGTTTGAAGTATATCTTCACACAGAAGGAGTTGAATCTCAGGCAGAGGAGATGTTTAAAACTCATTGAGGATTATGACATGAAGTTGCACTATCATCCCGGAAAGGCTAACATAGTAGCCGATGCGTTGAGCCACAAGAGTCATGTCAATACCCTCGTGACCGGAGGATTACCCAGGGAGTTAGTAGAAGACCTTCGTGAGCTATGTTTGGAGATAGTCCCGAGAGGTTATGTAGCAGCTTTGGAGATTCAGTCCACTTTGATGGATAAGATCAGATAAGTGCAAAAGACGGACAAGGAGATTGCCGAGATAAAGGAAAGGATGAGCAAAGGAAAAGCCAAGGGATTTCATGAGGATGAGCACGATACTTTATGGTTTGAGGACTGCGTATATGTGCCAAAAGATCAGGAGATCAGGAAGTTGATTCTGCAAGAGGCTCATGATTCGCCATATTTGATTCACCCAGGAAATACCAAGATGTATCTGGATTTGAAGGACAGTTTGTGGTGGACCGGTATGAAGAAGGATATTGCGGAGTATGTAGCAGTTTGTGATGTATGTTAGAGAGTGAAGGCAGAACATTAGAAGCCAGCAGGATTGCTACAGCCATTGCCTATACTCGAATGGAAGTGGGATAAACTAGGCATGGATTTTATGACAGGATTGCCCAGGACTCGTTCCGGCTATGACTCGATATGGGTTGTAGTCGATCGATTGACGGAAGTATCTCATTTCATCCCAGTAGAGACCACTTACACTAGTGCTAAGTTGGCAAAGATTTATATGATCAGGATCGTATGTCTGCATGGAGTTCCAAGGACCATTGTATCAGATAGAGGAACCCAGTTTACCTCAAAGTTTTGGAATCAATTGCATGAAACTCTGGGAACCAGACTAGAGTTCAGTACAGCATTTCACCCGCAGACAGATGGATAGACTGAAAGAGTAAATCAGATTCTGGAGGATATGTTAAGAGCTTGTGCGCTAGACTATGGATCTAGTTGGGATGATAATTTGCCTTATGCAGAGTTCTCTTATAACAACAGTTATCAAGCCAGTTTGAAGAGGGCCCCTTTCGAAGCACTGTACGGAAGGAGGTGCAGAACACCGTTATTGTGGGACGAAGTTGGAGACCGGCAGTTTTTTGGACCATATTTGATTAAAGAATCTGAAGAGAAGGTTAAGCTGATTCACAATAGACTCAAGGTAGCCCAATCCAGGCAGAAGAGTTATGCGGATTCAAAACGCAAGGAGACAGCCTACGAAGTCGGAGACAGAGCGTATCTTCGAGTATCACCACTCCGAGGAGTGAAGCATTTTGGAGTTAAGGGAAAGTTAGCACCACGTTTTGCGGGACCATACAGAGTTTTGGAACGTATGGGAGAAGTTGCTTACAAGTTGGAATTACCCGAAGGATTATCCGGAGTTCACGATGTGTTCCACGTTTCTCAGTTGAAGAAGTGCCACGCGGAGATGGCTGAAATTCCTCTAAGAGATACAGTGCCGCTAGAAGTAATACAGTTAGATAGCGATTTGACCTACGAGGAGAAACCAGTCAAGATACTCGAGTTTGCCAGCTAAGTTACATGCAGCAAGGTTATCAAATTTTGCAAGGTTCACTGGAGTCACCATACCGAGGATGAAGCCACTTGGGAACGAGAAGAAGACTTACGAAAGGATCACCCTCACCTATTTTCTAGCCAACCCGAATCTCGAGGGCGAGATTCATCTTAAGGGGAGTAGGTTTGTAACATCCCAAATTTTCAATTTGAAATGTTATACATTAGAGCATCATTGCATATAATGTTTTATTGCATTTTGGTTGATCCTAGAAATTCCACGCAACTCAAGGACATACGGAGAGAGTTGGGGATTTCGTTATTTCCATATTTGGGATTTTCTCGAATTATGAAAAGAGGATCGTTTGATTTTAATTATTTTCTCTGAAATATTTCTTTTATTAAAAATTAAAGAGAGAGGATAAAATGACTTCCTCAAAATAAAGAAATATCAGAGACTTAATATTAAAATCAAATAAGATTTTTATTCGGAGTTTTGTCGCTATTTTATTTTAATTAGGAAAAAATGCGTTTTTCAAAATTGCATTTTAGGCCCAAATAAATGTTCACCTTGTCCGGCTTATTTTTAGAAGACGGGGAAAATTTATTTCGGGATTTTTGGAGGCAGGTTAGTATTTTTTTTTTCTTTCCTTTTCTGCGCATCGAAATTATTTTAAAAAAAAGTCAACCGACTTAGGGTCGTATTCGGCCAGGACTTCTCGGGCCAGGCCTCTTATAAGCCGCCGCCCCGAGACCCGTTCAAGCCGCCAGCCCCGCCCGAACCCTAACCCTAGCCGCCACCGCCCCGCGCCGCCTCATCACCGCCCCGTCGGAGCCGCCCGCGCCGCCCCGTCGCCCCTCGCCGTCTCGCCGGAGGTAGCGCCGCTGCCGCCGGTTTTCTTCGGAGAACCATGTGTTTTTTTAAATCCGCGGTTTTTTTATTTAGATCGGTTTATTTTTTTTTTCCGGTTTAGTTATTTAGCGAACATTCGTCCGTATGTTCGTTTTAACGAACGATTTTCACTCCTTAGTTACGGATAACGAACGTTCGTTCGTTAGCCTGATCGTCAGTTTTCTTTTTCTCAGATTTTCCGCGATTATTTTCGATCACGATTTCTGATCCAATTTTCGTTCTAGTATAATTTTTCAATCGTTTATCGAAATCAGGCGATTCAAGCGCCTAAAGTTTCGTCTTGAAACCCTCCTTCCGTTTAATCAACTTGTCGTGGAATTGTCACGGCAGATGTCCTTAGTGTTAGGACTTAGTCGCGAGGCCAACGCATCTATGTGGTAGCTTGAGAGGGGTTGAGCAGAATCGAGGGACGCAACATAAGACAAGGATTTAGACAGCTTCGGGGCCCGGGAAACATCATCCGATAATAACCCTACATGCTGTTTGTGGCTAGATCTCATTATGCTCATGAGAGATTCGCCGGTAAGCCGGCTCTTTGTTTCTAGCCCTAGAGATTATTTTCTGTCCCTCTTTGGGGAGCCCTGCCCCTCCTTATATATGTTGAAGGGGCAGGTTACATGTGGAGTCCTAGTAAGACTAGGACTAGTCTATCCTTTCTCACAAGTTGAATACAAGTCCGGGTCTTGCTTCCTCATAAAGGAAATATTCGTCATCCCTTTCCTCTTAAGCCGGCCCACCAGAGTATAAGCCGGCCTATTGGGCCTTGGGCCTGGTCGTCCGTCTGATTCGCCCGCCGGGTCTCCAGTGAGTCACAATGTCCAGGCGGGTTACATGTAAACCGTCATGTCTGGGCGGATCGCCAGTGAGCTGCCAAGCTCCAGCCAGGTCTCTGGTGAGTCGCCAAGACCGGCCGGGTCATACCGCGGGGTATATCCCCGACATTAGCCCCCAGTTTAATTTGGATTTATCCATTTTAAACTAATCCTGTAAAATAAACACAAGAACAAACTTGATAGGTTGTGCTCTGGGTTAAACATTTTCCTGAACCGGCACCTGATTATCTTTAAGTCCTTGTTATTTCCTCCTGGATGCATACTCAAAGATCTTATAGCAAATCTCTTTTAACAGATATGTCCAAACCTTGCTAATGCAAAAATCCAGATACTTCTTTTGAGAAATCCGGGTCAATAAGCCAGCTTCAGAGTCAATTTGCTGACATTGGTCTCTTGTAGAGAAATATTGTAAGAAATAATCCACTTGAATCGGTTTCCAAAGTGTCGGCTTAAAAATATTGGCCTTGAAATACTCATCTGACTTTTAGCCGGCTTGTAGAACTTGCCGGTTTATCATTACCAAAATATATGGTTTGTAAATATTGATAGCATCGGGTCATAATTGTTGCCGATGCCAGGTCATAATTATTGATGACGCCGAGCTATGATTGTTGCAGACACCGGATCATAATGATTGGGGATGCCGTGTCAATCTGATTTGCTCAAAACTGAGAATTCAAAAGTATTTCTCCTTATATCCGTGTTACCTGTAGCCCCCAAGTGTCGGGTTGTCATGCTTGCATCAATCTGGAACTTGTAATTGTCTTATGCTCAAAAAAAAACTTCAACCAGTGTAGCCCCCAAGGGTCGGGTCATTATGCAATAATGAGCAGGGACTTTGTGAATATGATCATGTAAACATGAGCAGCAATGTGTAGCCCCCAAGGGCTAGCTCAGTAAGATAATATTGAGCTAGGACTTTATATATATTTCCTTGAAAAGAATACCATATGCTGTAATCCTATCCATGCGGCTCAAACCCATGTCCATAAGGTTAAGAGCTATGCACTCTTCCAACTGAGTAGTGGACCTTTCAATATAATGGATTTAAACTTGTGTACCTTGAATTTTTGACAGGAGCAATTGGTAGCCCCCTAGGGCCGGCTCATTACAATGTGATGAGTTGGGTCTTCAATAAGGACAGTAAAAATGACTTTGCATTAGCCCCCAAGTGCCATGGTGCATGCTGGCAGTGACATGGGACTTGCATATTGATGTAATCTCAATTTAAATAATTAGCCCCCAAGTGCCGGGTCGTAAGCCTGCAGCAACTCAGGACTATTCCTTCACATGTAGAATAAATCATATCCATTGATAAAATAATAGCCATTGCGCCAAAGCGACTTTGAATACCTCATCTATTGATAAGTAAGTCCGGAGTTTAAATACCCGGCGGCTCTTTGCCGATGGCGATTTAATACGCCTCCATTGTAAGCCAGAATTTTTATAACCCGGCGGCTTATAGCCTTTGAGAAAATCAAGAATTGATAACCCTTTTGAGACACCAATTTCAATCTTTGATGATGGGCTTGAACTTAATCACTTATGTAAGTCATAGCTTTGTAAATCCTGCATAGAGTTTAAAAAACATATGCCCTGGCAACTTTAACGTCAAAAGCCAGGGCGGGTAACCACCCAAATGTAGTCTTATCCTGCACACAAGTAGATCACAAGATCCCTTGGCGGTTTACCGCAGGGCGGGTCATAATATCTCACATATAACCACTGTGATATTGAAGTTGTACTGCCGGTTTTCATGACCTATGCAGTAAGGGTGATAACCCAATCTTTGTTACACGCATGATTCCAATGGCGTAATTCAAAATATACCGGCGGCTTAAAGTCCATATCCAGGGCTGGTTTAAACATAATCATGTATAAACAATGTCAGACTTGTGATATTGAATCATACTGCCGGCTTATGATACTTGTGCAGTAAGGGTGATAACCCAAAACTTAGAAGTCAAACCTTCCAAGTATTAATATTGTCATATGATGGCGACTTGTTCGTCGAAAGCCAGGGCAGGTTAATAGAAACCACATATATATGCTTCAGATATGAGCAAAAGGTCTCAAAACCCAAAAGGTTGTGTTCAAAAAAACTTAATCCAGACAAAAAGAAAATCAAGGTTTCTGATTCGAATACGATTAGTAAACCATTCCAAAGGGGTTAAGCTAGGATTCAAATACGATCATGTAGCCCCCAGTGGCTTTGGCGTTGCCGATCAAGAGGGTACCGACAGCTATGTTCTCTTTGGTTCGAATACGACCTATGTTTGAACAGGAAGCCCCCAAATGACCTTGAGAGTTGTTTAACGACGCTGATTCGAATATGATCCACGTCGGACCCAAAAGGGGTTGAGCTATGATTCGAATACGATCAAGAAGCCCCCTAGTGAGTTTGGCAGTGTGCCAATCAAAAGGGTACCGACAGCTATGTTCTCTTTGGTTCGAATACGACCTATGTTTGAACAGGAAGCCCCCAAGTGACCATAATAATATAAGCCGTAAGGCAGGATATCCATGTTTGAACTGCGCATCATGGCAGCAAGTTCTCTTTTGGCAACCCTTAATTTGTTTGAGAACTCGAACTTGCTAGAGATTAATTCTTTTTGAAACCGGAAATTCTTAAACCGGATATTGATAGCTTCAAAGCTTTGTAAGAGACAAATTTACCTTGAGCCGGATGTTTCAAGATTCAAAGCTTTGGGGAGAAAGATGTCTCTTGAGCCGGATTCTAAACCGGAATATTTATTTTGAACCGGCAATTTCCTGACGGCCTTTAAATTTTCATCAATATGGAGGTAGCCTCCAGAACCGGGTTATTATTCCCTCCAATTACCGGGAGTTCCCGAGTCATGTCATTGTAGCTCTCGAGTCTCAAGACGACTCAAGGAGTTGTCTTGAGATTCTCCATATTTGACCGTGATATAAACCGGTATGAGTCAGTCAATAGCTCAGTGATATAACTTGTCCTGCATTGGAGAACTTGCAAGCCAGAGTAATTGCTCTTTTAAAGAAAAGCAACATATAATAAAAATATACTGGATGGATTTCACCTGATATGTTAGGCCAGAAAATATCCACCGCGGAGTTGATGATCACCACGGTGAAGCTGAAATCAATCATGGGCGAGTCGGCCACACAAGCAGACAGATGAATCGGCCGCGGCGTTGTAAGCCGGCACGGACGGGTGAGTCAGTCGTAGGTTGATGTAGACCGGACTGTGGGGGTCGGCGGCCTATGCGCACTTTATTGGGTAATTCGCGCGGTCCTGACGAGTTGATGCAGGCTAGACCGTGGGAACGGCGGCTTGTACGCATGTCTGTCAAGCAGCGTGGCATGGATGAATGCTAGTGCATGCACTCCGTATCCGAGGCATAAAAAATTGTCATGTGCAAAAAATATTATAGGGCAGAGCAATTGTTTTTTGACAAGAAACAATAAGTGTTTAATAGATAAACTTTAGATGGATATCACCTGATGTTTGTGAACGACAGATGATCTGTGCGTAAATTCTATTTACTCAACCCGGCACTTTGGATAGGCCGGACCGCAGGGCGGACAGTAAAACGTCCGCAGCATCAGAGGCGGCTCGGGGAGATGAGTCGGTCACGGTGTTGTAAATCGGGGCAGACAGACGAGTCAACCGTAGGCATGGTAAGCCGGGTCGGATGAGCAAGTTGTCCTCCTCGTTGTAAGCCAGTGCGGGCGCCTGGACTGGCCGCGAGAGTCGTCCATGGTATTGAAGGTGGTGCGGATGGGCGAGTCAGCTGACGCGTTTGATGTAAACTGGACCGAGACACGTGTGCCTGTGGAGCCACGCGGCACAGCCAAACGTGCATCCGCGGTATAACACCACTTTTGTAATGAATAATTTACCTGTATATAACAACACTATAAGGCAGAGTGGTTGTTTTCACAAAAAATTAAAAAGTATTTGCTGATAAAAAGTAAACTGGATGGATATCACCTGGTGCATTGGTACGATAGATGATCTGTATGCAATGTCCGTAGATAACCTCTGTTCTTCTTAATAGCGTAGGATTAATCCGCCTGTCCTTCCACCAGGCAGGTACCCCTAGGCGGAGGTGGCAGGCCGGCAAGTTGTTGTGGGGTCGTTCGGATTTTCCTCCAGCCTGTAGTGACTCGGTAGAGGCTGCGGCCACACGGCCGTAGTAGCAAGACCCGTCAGCGGAGACGGAGGCCCCGATGCAGTGCAAGATGGAGGCGGTTTGACAGCAGCAACTTAGCAGCGGATTCACATGGAACAGCTCAAGGTGGAGATCAGCATAAATGTCGGTTTGAAACCCAGGTTGCTCTGAACGGGGTGAACGGCGATTTGCACGCCGCGAGCGACTCGGCAATGGAGCAGAATCCGGGTCGTGCTCTTCTTCCCTTTGAAAAACTGAACAAATACTACTAGTAGACTCACGTACTACCACTCGTGGCTGGCATGATCAAAAAGAATGGTTAAAAAACGAATTTGGACCTTGTTGTACAGATTACTCCTTCCAAAAATCCGAGTTTTCACGTGGACTGATCTGACACGATGTCCGGCGGTTTGCAGCACAATTCCTGTCGAGCTCGGCGACATGCAACTGTGGTAGCAAAAAAATTGATCTTGCATCTGGTTTCGACGGAACGCCCAGACGCGTGCTCTCTGTAACTTGACGTGCTGTTTGGAATCAAAAAACTGTAGCTTGACGTGACAAGCACTAGTACTAGTAGCCGGCTGATCGACGTACTAGTTCTTGATCGGTAATCACAAAACAATTCTGATTAGCTTCACATGAAGGCCCTTGGGACTCGAAACAACAGCAGCGGTTGATTCTCTCCATACAGCAAACGGGACACTGCGTACTCGGGGCTTCAAGCGTATATACGCAGCAGCGGCAACTTGCGGATCGATATGACGCGGCGTACGGCGGCTCAGCGGAAATCCTGTCGGCTTCCTTTGTCAATCTGGCTTTGGTTCGTCAGGCCGCGTCGGCGGGGGCGCACAAGATGCCGAACCCTAGCTTCTCTCGTCTCCTCAGAATGTGAAGCAACTCCGCAGTTTTCTTGGGCTCACAAGCTATTGTCGAAGGTTTTTTAGAACTTCTCTAAGATCGCGAAGCCTCTTTCCAACCTTCTCCAGAAGCATGTGAAGTACGTCTGGTCGCCTGAATGTGGCATCGCTTTCAACACCCTGAAAAAGAAGTTAGTCACTGCTCCAGTTCTGACTCCTCCTGATGAATCCAAACCGTTCGAGGTCTTTTGTGATGCTTCCCTTCAAGGTCTTGGTGCAGTGTTGGTAGGACTGGGCATTTGGTTTAACCGAACCGTTTGGTTCGGTTCCTCGGCTTTTGAAAAAGTTCGGTTTCCAGAAAATCATGACCGATCGGTCATTTGGAAAAATACTAACCAAAGATTTGGTGGACCGATATTTCGGTTCGGTGCTCGGTTGACCCCTAATTGACTGATAGATTGGAGAAATGAAATGAAAGGAAGATACACCTCTGCAATAGATGTGCAAAAGAACCTTGTGTACGCTCAAGAAGTAAGATCCTGTGAGTAAAAATCGGAACCTAGTAGCAATATGATGACGGGAAATCATCAGCACCTCACGAAGTTATCAAGAAATCTCCATCGTAGAAAGAGAAAATGCCAACGGTATGGAATCAAAGAGAAAGCGACAGATTTGAGGGATGAGGTGTGCGTTCTCCATAGCACAACACAAAGGTCTGCGCCGCCGTCGCCCGCCGGCCGCCCGGGTGGAGAGAAGTAGAGGCGGCTAGGGTTAGGTGTTCGGTGGGGAAAATCGGGAGTGGAGGCAGAAGCGTCCAGGTGCAGGTCGGTCTGGTCTCCCTGGTGGCTGCGTCGTGGACTAGTACTGGATAAGGACGGGAGAATTGATATTGGGTTGTGGGCTGTGGCCCATTACGTAGATTTAGTCCATGTCATATCTAATCGGTTTTGCCGGTCCTTTCGGGTAACTGATGCACATGACCGAACTCCCCGAATTAATTTCGGTTTTTACAAAGTGTTGATCGAACTAACAAGCAGAAGTTTCGGTTTCGGTCATTTCGGCTTCGGCTCCGGTTTTTTTGGTTCGGTAGTTCGGTCCTCGGTTAATATGCCCACTCCTAAGTGTTGGTGTAAGAGAAGAAAGGTGTGGCCTATACCTCTCGCCAGTTGAAGCCCAACGAAAAGAACTACCCCACTCATGACCTCGAGTTGGCGGCAGTTGTCCATGCTCTTTTAACTTGGAGACATCTCTTATTGGGAAGAAAAGTGGACATCTTCACTGATCATCAGAGTCTCAAGTACATCTTCACTCAGCCAAACCTCAACCTCAGGCAGACTCGTTGGGTCGAAATGATTCAAGAGTATAATCCGAGTATCGAATATACTCCAGGCAAGGCCAATGTAATTGCTGATGCATTGAGCAGGAAGGCTTACTGCAACAGTCTGATTCTCAAGCCTTACCAACCAGAGCTTTGTGAAGCTTTCCGCAAACTCAATCTACAAGTTCTTCCTCAAGGATTTCTTGCCAACCTCCAAGTCTCTCCTACTTTTAAAGATCAGATTCGCGAGACTCAACTTCTTGATGCTATGGTGAAGAAGGTGAAGATTGGGATTGCCAAGAGTCAACCCAAGTACAAGTGATATCGTCTTGATGACAAGGATACTCTATTCTTCGAGGATCGCATTGTTGTGCCTAAAGGTGACCTTCGTAAAGTCATTATGAACAAGGCTCATAATTCACTCATCTCTATTCACCCTGGAGGTACAAAGATGTTCCAGGACCTCAAGCAGTCGTATTGGTGGACTCGAATGAAGCGCGAGATTGCTCAATTCGTGAATGAATGTGATATCTATAGAAGAGTGAAAGCAGAACACCAACGACCATGTCACAGCCCTAGAATTTGATTGCAATTAGTATCATAAGCATCCATGCATCATGTCTATATTTGTTTGAAATTTGAAATGGGGATGACAAGCCCTAGCACTAAATGAAATGCAATTGGGATCATAATAAAAATATTTTCAATGAACCCAGAATGACCTTTAGAAAAGTTCATTATTTTTGATAAAGGTGAAAACCTCTGCAAAAAATGATGCACATATTTTTTAGGCCATTCTGGATTTTTGAATAACCCATATTGTATTTGAATTGGGGCATTTAAATACTATTAATATTTTTTAAATGCTCCAATAATTCTGAAAATAGTTAAGGGCCTCTGTAATAATTCATTTAATGCCCACAATTATTTTCAGGATTTATTAAAATGATTTGGGTTATAAACTAAATCAAAACAAAATAACATAAATAGAAAACAAAATTAAAAAAATAGAGAGATCTACCTGGGCCAACCTACCTGGCCTTCCAGCCCACCTGGTGGCCCAGCTGGTGGCCCAGCCCACCTGGGGCACCCGTGTCTTCTCCTTCCTCTACCAGAAGGACCGAGGTGCGTGGCCACCGCACGCCGGCACGCGCACGGCCACCGCACGCCGGCACGCGCACGCCACCTCCTGGACGCCTCCACGACGCCACGCCGCCCCCTGGTCCCCCTCGCTCCTCTCCCTCACTCTCTGCTCTGCCCTTGCCCTCTCCCTCTCCTCTGATCGCCATGGCCGACGCTGCTGAGCGCTCGCCACCGTGAAGCTCGCAGCCACCATTCTCCCCTCGCCTCCCCGACGCGCCAAGGAGCTCCTCCGTCGACCTCTACATCGTCTCCGTCAAGCCACGCGAGCGGACGTGCCTCATCTCACCGTCCCCGACCCCTTCTTCCTCCTCGGTCACCGGAGATCCATCTCGCCGCCCCGACCGCTCCTGGCCTCCTCCGAGCATGCCGTCTGCACCATTCCAACCACCGTAAGCCTCTCCCTTGAACCCCCCCTCTCCGTTGTCCCGTTTTCACGCCGTAGCTCCTACTTCACTGACGACCGAAGCCGCCGTCCGCCATGGCCGATGATGTCCTCTCTCCTGAGCATCTCCGCTCGGTCCAGTGGCACCAGCATGCTCCTGGAGCTCCCAGGAATCCGCCCCGCCGCTTAGCTCGCTCGTCAGCCTAGCGTTGCGCCTCGCCCGTGCTAAGCCGAACTCCGGCCGCCGCTAGCCGTCGTTGCAGTCGTCGTTTCCAGCCTCCTCTCGCCTAGCCGCATGCTCCATTCGATGCGGCGCACGTCCAGCAGCCCGTAGGGCCAAACCGCGAGTCGAACGGTCGCCGGACGGTGAATCCCGAGCGCCTCCGCCACCCCGTTTGGTCGCCAGCAGCTAGCCGTCGGTGCGCTGACGTGGCCACCTAGTTAGGGCTAATCGCCCACTAATTAACCCCCCTGACCCACTTACACACGGGCCCCACCGGTTTAGTTAGTCAGCTAACGAAATTAGTTAGAACTAATCCAACCCTGCGGGACCCACGCGTCAGCTTTGACCTTGCTGACGTGGCCTTTGACCGGCCCCACACGTCAGTGACTCATGCCAGCGGTGTGTCACTGACCAGTGGGCCCCACTAGTCAGGTTTGACCTGACCAGCCACAGTTGACCTGACGATGTCACTCTTTTGTCATGCTGACGCAGTAAAACCTTTTCTGGATTTTAAATAAATCTAAATGATTTATTTATTTTCAGAAAATATCCAAAACTTTGAGAAATCATAGAAATTAATCTGTAACTCCAAATAAGATAAATTATATATGAAAAATTATCAGAAAAATTCAAGGAATCTGTTTATGGCAATTGCATGCATGTTTGAACAACCTAGGGTTGCTGTACAGGGCAATTTGCATAAATGACATTTAAATAAGCACATATGGAGTTTGAATTTGAACCCTTGGTTCAAACCAACTTCATTTAATATGGTTGCTAGTTGCATTAGCTCAATCAACAGCATATTGCCATGACATTATCATGCTTCATAATTGTTGCATTGCATTGATTGTGTTCCTCTTTGTTTGCCGGTATTTGTCCCCTCTCGATAGAGGTGGTTCCGACGACGAGTTCGATGACACCGATGAAGAACTATACTATATTCAGAAGTGCCGGGCAAGCAAAACCCCTTGTTCATTCTGATACAATCCCACTCTCTCGCTCCTGCTCTCTTTTACTTCATTAGGACAACAACGATTCAACTGTTACATGTTGTAGTAGTTGAACCCCTTTCCTCTGCATGACCTGTCATTGCCACAGTAAATATATGAAACCCACTAGCATGAGTAGGAGTTGTTTGAGCCCTGATGTGCCTACTCATTCATGCTTGTTTGTCATGCCTGCTACTGCTTAGAGTTGAGTCAGGTTTGATTTATCGGGGATGAATCGGAGGTGTGTAAACATGTCCTACTGTTGAGAGCTAAGTGTGTGAACACGATTTGGTAAAGGTAGCGGTGAGAGGCCATGTAGGAGTACATGGTGGGTTGTCTCATTGAAACCGTCCTCAGGAACTGAGTTCTGTGTTTGTGATCCATGAACAGCTACTACCACTCATTGGGATACTTAATTGACCCTCTCGGCTTCTTAATCACCCTAGTACTCTGTCCAGGAGTTGCAACTAGTTTCTGGTGTTTGTAGGTTATGTGTTGGCGGCCATGCGTAGCGCTGACCCTAGGGGTGGGCTATGTTGCGGTAGATACACCGTGGCATGGTGTACCGGGCGCCCGTTTGGTGTCTCGGGAACCCTGTTCACATCGTTCCGGACCGTATGTGGAAACCTCGGCCGGACTCCCTGCGGATGGAACCTGAATAGGCGATAAACCTGGACTAGAGACTTAGGTGTTTAGGTAGGCCGTGGCCGACACCCTCGTTGGGCTTCCGCTTGAAGGTTGCCGAGTACATGTCGTGTAAATGACGGTAAGTGGTGGGAGCGTGTGTGAAGAAGTACACCCCTGCAGGGTTATCATTATCTATTCGAATAGCCGGATTCCTCGGATATGGAAACTTGGACCCCTTGCATAGTTCATAGACAAGTGAAAGTGGTTACTCTAAAACTCGCAAGATAAGCGTGAGTGCTATGGATGGCGTTCTCGCAGGGAGACGGGAGCGGATTCCATAGTGGTGTATTGATATGGTGAATTTGTGGACTCGTGTGCGCCACCTCAAACGAGTTGCTTGCAGTCGTAGTTCAGGTTAGCCACTGAGTCAAAGCTGGCTTGTTGCAGTTAAACTCCACCACCCCCTTTGTTAATACCGATGCATATGTAGTTAGTTCTGATGTAAGTCTTGCTGAGTACAATTGTACTCACGTTTGCTTAATTTATGTTTTTGCAGAGAGGCTTCAGTCTCGCTAGTAGTTCCGCGTGGACTTCGACGTTTAGCTTGATACCTCAGCTACGATCTTGTGCCCTCGGCAGGATCTGGTAGATAGTCAGGCTTCTTAGCCTTTTCATTTGTACATGTCTGTACTCAGACATGTTAAGCTTCCGCTTGTGCCTTGATTTGTATGCTATGTTTGTTGGGTCATGAGACCCATGTTTGTAATATCTCGCTCCTCGGAGCCTAAGGAATAAATACTTGAGTTGTAGAGTTATGTTGTGATGCCATGTTGTATTTACACATATCGAGCATATTGTGTGTATGATTGAAATGCTTGGTATGTGTGGGATCCGACAACCTAGTTGTTTATCCTTGGCAGCCTCTCTTATGGGGAAATGTAGTCTAGTGCTTCCATGAGCCATAGTAGTCCGCTACAGCCCGGTTCACCGGAGTCCTGCTAGCCCAGCACTACTGCTCAGGACACTTGACTGGCCGGCATGTGTTTCACTTCGTTCCTGTGTCTGTCCCTTCGGGGAAATGTCACGCGGTGACATCCGGAGTCCTGCCTAGCCTGCTACAGCCCGGGTTCCCGGAGTCCTGTTAGCCCAATGCTACAGCCCCGATTCACACGCTGCTGACCGACATGCTCGATGTGATTCATGTATGCCTGTCCCCATAGGTTAGTGCCGCTTTGGGTTCACGACTAGCCATGTCGGCCCGGGTTCTCCGTCATATGGATGCTAGCGACACTATCATATACGTGAGCCAAAAGGCGCAAACGGTCCCGGGCCATGGTAAGGCGACACCCGTGGGAATACCGTGCGTGAGGCCACAAAGTGATATGAGGTGTTACCGGCTAGATCAATGTGATTTGGAATCGGGGTCCTGACAGCTTTGATATCAGAGCCTGACTGCCTGTAGGATTACCAAGCCAAACTGGTCGAAGTTGAGTCTAGAAATGCTTTAGTTATATAAGGGAATTGATTGTGGAAGGGAACGTAAGGCTCTTTTTACTCCTTTACCTTATGGCCTTCTGATCTGAGTCATCCTCTTCTCTTCTACGGGGTTTAAGAACTAGGCCTTCTAATCTATCTATCAGGATGACGTGTTACTAATCCATAGACTTATAGGATTGATGGATGCAATTCTTAGTTCAGTTCCTACTATTTTTGTGTGTTGACAGTTGATCCCAGAACCTTGATATGATGATGTTGAGTGGTCATGCCACTATCTTGCAGGATGTCTCAAATATTTTGAGCATTCACAGCCGTTATGCTGTCCGAGTCATCCCAGGTTTCTAAATAGTCTGATGCATTTGCAAATCCTTTCTTTCCATTCCCAATGTCCTTTTGGTCAGAATAAGCACACTAACCGGTCAGTTGAGGTACTCTATTGCCTCGACATATATGTTGGAGCTATTATTATGACCCTAGGTGTTTTAGGGAGTCACCTAGTAATCTAGCCATCTTTTGTGTTCCCGGTGTGATGATTCTGGCCACCATTCTCGAAAGCATCCTGTGATGCCATGTAGTGGTAGGTATTCTATTCATGGGTTCTTGAACCCGAGATTCACCCTACTTACCTCATGTTAATAGTGTTGCTAGTTCCTTTAGGATATTAGTAACCTTTGTGATAGTCCTCGAGGTCCGTGGTATTTCCTTCTTCCAAATACTATGAACCACTTATGGCAGAAGTTTGTTGTATCAAAAGATCACAACCAGAGTGCTCTTAATGAGTTATCCATTCTACATTGTGAATCTGCCAGTCCTACCTATCTGCATGGGTTGTCCAGAAGAAATGTTGAGCTTTGCTCGACATACTAATCTATGCATCCACAACTCAGAAAATTATATGTTCCTCGAGTTGTTCCTCTTCAGTTGTATTCTGACCATCTTCTATCAGTTGATAGTCAAGAGTAGTTGTGCATTGGTGTTATCGATGCCTATTATTCATGTGATCCGTCAAGCCATTCCATTCCGGAATGACTAGGAGAAACAAACTCCAGTACTTCATCCATATCCAGGATTGGGTCAAAGTAGTTGTGTTCTGCAGATCACATGCCATCCAGCTTTTGCTCTGTTCTACCCTAGAGTATTACCCCTTTTATGTCAGGACTGTCATGAGAATTGCACCACCTCTTATGAATTGTTGACGCAGTAATACTTCTTGCCATCATTGTTCATTCCTCAGTTCCGTGTTATTATAACCGGAATGCCGACAAGTGAACCATGATGTGTGAAAGCAATATTCCTAGCAACTCCGTTGCTTGGTAGTTAATGGACAATACTCTCATTCTTAGCGTGCTGGTAATTAAATCACCATCCTAAGATTAATCGTGCTACCTAGTCCATATTTCCGGGTGCACTCATCGACCAATGAGTTAGGACTGTGATAATCCCTTGCTCCTTGATCATATCGTCTTGCCCTGAAAAGCAAGATTGTTCTCGAGCTTAAAAACATATCGGTGGTTCGTGATTTTCCGAATATCTTCTCGGAGGTATCACCCAGCTGTCACCTGATCGCTATGTTGAGTTCGTGATCAAGTTGGTTTCTTGTAGCCACCCTCTTCTCCAGGAATCTGTGTTGGATACCCCTGAGCTAGTTGGTTAAGCTTAACAACAACTTGGAGAATTGGAAGATAAAATCTTGTCCTACCACGCTCATCCCTAAGGGATATCTTGTATGTGTGTTGAAGAAAGATGATATCTTCATCAATTGATCCTCGTGATCAATTGTCGATGCTATTGTCTTATCCAAACTTTGACTTGAGTGTGGGCTATCGTCAAATCAAATCAGAACCAACGATATTCGTAATGTTGTCTTACTCTCGGTTGATTCCTCGAGCATACATCATTATATTCTTGGGTCTGACCAATGCTATCACTGTGTCCACTTAATTATGGAATTCCATTTATATGGGAACCTGGATGAATTGTTGTTGAGCCCATCGACAACATCCATGTCCTCTCCATGATTTTGTCGAACATTAAGCGAGTGTTGGAAACTTTTGAAAGCATCTCTTCATGCTAGCTCATGAAGCATATGTTGGATGAAAGAAGTGACTTCCTCTGATTCACGTGCATTTGGTGCAAGTTGCCGCCGTGAGTTCGAGAAAGTTAGTTCTGCTTCCTCTGGAATCATCCCAAGTCAGTCATGCACGTGCAAAGTATTCCATGGTCTGATAGACTGATCATCTTCATTCCATATGAATTCCATAGCACACTAAGCCACTGATTGACCTGTTCCAGGAACAGGAGTTGTTGTGCTATCCTAGGTCATGCACAAGATTTCGATATCCTCAATGATGGTTCCCCACCAGAACTCGGTAGTGTTTTATTATAAGACTACTGTGTGGTCATACTTGTCTGGGACAACGTGTTCACATGTTGTAGCAGAACCGGCTCATGTTTTGGAGCTTGCTATCGCAGTTCATTCCTCGAGAATCTCACAACGTCGTTTCGTCGATTTGTGTTGCAAACTTTCATTCCCCTTTCTAGACTCGATGAGTCTGGAATATCCTGACACCAACCAGATCTGAATCTCAGGTAGATATAATGGTTGGAGCATTTTCCAAGAACTATAATATTGGTCCCTCGATAACCAGTAAAGTGGATGTCGTGGCCAACACATCCAGCCGGAAGACCTATAATTGTAGTATCTCGATTGAAGAAAGTTGGCCACCTCCCCATGAGGAATTCATAGGATTTACCTCCGTAGTTAATCCTTACGGATTCTTGTGCTCCTGAAGTCCGACCTTTTACTTGATGTCCTAGATACCAAATCGTATCAATAAATGGGTTATCCTAGCACATCAAGGAGAACATTAGAAGCGGAGTGCTAAATGTCTCTCGGTCGATCATCCAGATTTTGTTTCCTTGGCCTCGCTAAGGTGAAATCCGAGAAAGTGTTATCTTCCTTTGCATCTGCATTATCCATCACCATTCATCATGGTGGTATGTTGTGTTGCCAGGATCCTTGACACGGATATTGGTAAAACCTTGATGAATATGGAGATGCTCAAGTTCTTGAGAGCACGCGCAAGCACTAGGTTTTACCGTTGGCATTAACTGGGATTTGCTTCCAGCTTCCTCGGTTATGTTATAACCTTTTCAAACAGTGGACTCACTCTCGACTGTTGAGTTCTTCCCCAGTTACCAGAATCATTCCCAACATTTGCATTTTGTTCCCAGCTTGCACCTCAGTAGTTGTTGTTCAGGATCATCTTCAAAAGTGGACTTACCATGGGTCCCATCCATTTCGATGATAAGCAAAAATCATCCATTGCGTTGTCTTCAACAAGGAGTCCACATCATCCTTTCTAGTCCAAGTATATCATTCTTTGAACTCCTTCAAATGATCGATTGTGATTGCCTTAGGCTGGCATAAAGAGTTTCAATGATCTCCGAATCAAAAGTAATTCTTTTTGCCACTTAAGGGAATAATTCTACGAGTCACCTTCCCCGAGGTATCACGTTACGAAATCATGGCAAATATCTTCTTGCTACTTTGAAATTCATGCTCCATCTTATTCGAGTATGGAATTGTTGCCTACCTAGTGAACCTTCGCCATCCGTTTCACTCCATCCCTCTAGGTGTATGCTTCGTGTCTCAGCTCAAGAGATGTTACTATGTCTCATTCCATGAGTTGATCTTGTGATCATTAAGATGATCCTAAGTTGCTCGAACCTCAGGGAGGTCGATTCTTCTTAAATTCTCCCTTTCTACTCGTTGTCATGTTGGATGTAGTTCTCAAAGCAAGACGTCGAGATCAAGGTGATGCAATGAATCAACATCCTCGAGAAAGACGTCTGGATCGTGAAGGTCGTGTTAGCTGTGTATCCCCTCTGTCTTCTTACCTCACGTCTTGAATCTCGGGACGAGATTCTTGTTTAGTGGGGGCGAGTTGTCACAGCCCTAGAATTTGATTGCAATTAGTATCATAAGCATCCATGCATCATGTCTATATTTGTTTGAAATTTGAAATGGGGATGACAAGCCCTAGCACTAAATGAAATGCAATTAGGATCAAAATAAAAATATTTTCAATGAACCCAGAATGCCCTTTAGAAAAGTTCATTATTTTTGATAAAGGTGAAAACCCCTGCCAAAAATGATGCACATATTTTTTAGGCCACTCTGGATTTTTGAATAACCCATATTGTATTTGAATTGGGGCATTTAAATACTATTAATATTTTTAAAATGCTCCAATAATTCTGAAAAAATAGTTAAGGGCCTCTGTAATAATTCATTTAATGCCCACAATTATTTTCAGGATTTATTAAAATGATTTGGGTTATAAACTAAATCAAAACAAAATAACATAAATAGAAAACAGAATTAAAAAAACAGAGAGATCTACCTGGGCCAACCTACCTAGCCTTCCAGCCCACCAGGGGCACCCGTGTCTTCTCCTTCCTCTGCCAGAAGGACCGAGGTGTGTGGCCACCGCACGCCGGCACGCGCATGGCCACCGCACGCCACATCCTGCTTGCCGCCGAGGGCCTGGACGCCTCCACGACGCCACGCAGCCCCCTGGTCCCCCTCGCTCCTCTCCCTCACTCTCTGCTCTCCCCCTCGCCCTCTCCCTCTCCTCTGATCGCCATGGCCGACGCTGCCGAGCGCTCACCACCGTGAAGCTCGCAGCCACCGTGCTCCCCTCGCCTCCCCGACGCGCCAAGGAGCTCCTCCATCGACCTCTACATCGTCTCCGTCAAGCCGCGCGAGCGGACGTGCCTCGTCTCACCGTCCATGACCCCTTCTTCCTCCACGGTCACCGGAGATCCATCTCGCCGCCCCGACCGCTCCTGGCCTCCTCCGAGCATGCCGTCTGCACCATTCCAACCACCGTAAGCCTCTCCCTCGAACCCCCCTCTCCGTTGTCCCGTTTTCACATCGTAGCTCCTACTTCACTGACGACCGAAGTCGTCGTCCGCCATGGCCGATGATGTCCTCGCTCCTGAGCATCTCCGCTCGGTCCAGTGGCACCAGCGTGCTCCTGGAGCTCCCAGGAATCCGCCACGCCGCTTAGCTCGCTCGTCATCCTAGCGCAGCGCCTCGGCCGTGCTAAGCTGAACTCCGGCCGCCGCCAGCCGTCGTTGCAGTCATCGTTTCCGGCCTCCTCTCGCCTAGCCGCATGCTCCATTGGATGCGACGCACGTCCAGCAGCCCGTAGGGCCAAACAGCGAGTCGAACGGTCGCCGGACGGCGAATCCCGAGCGCCTCCACCGCCCCATTTGGTCGCCGGCAGCTAGCCGCCGGTGCGCTGACATGGCCACCTAGTTAGGGCTAATCGCCCACTAATTAACCCCCCTGACCCACTTACACACGGGCCCCATCGGTTTAGTTAGTCAGCTAACGAAATTAGTTAGAACTAATCCAACCCCGCGGGACCCACGCGTCAGCTTTGACCTTGCTCACGTGGCCTTTGACCGGCCCCACACATCAGTGACTCATGCCAGCGGTGTGTCACTGACCAGTGGGCCCCACTGGTCAGGTTTGACCTACCAGCCACAGTTGACCTGATGACGTCACTCTTTTGTCATGCTGACGCAGTAAAACCTTTTCTGGATTTTAAATAAATCTAAATGATTTATTTATTTTCAGAAAATATCCAAAACTTTGAAAAATCATAGAAATTAATCTATAACTCCAAATAAGATAAATTATATATGAAAAATTATCAAAAAAATTCAAGGAATCTGTTTATGGCAATTGCATGCATGTTTGAACAACCTAGGGTTGCTGTACAGGGCAATTTGCATAAATGACATTTAAATAAGCACATATGGAGTTTGAATTTGAACCCTTGGTTCAAACCAACTTCATTTAATATGGTTGCTAGTTGCATTAGCTCAATCAACAGCATATTGCCATGACATTATCATGCATCATAATTGTTGCATTGCATTGATTGTGTTCCTCTTTGTTTGCCGGTATTTGTCCCCTCTCGATAGACGTGGTTCCGACGACGAGTTCGATGACACCGATGAAGAACTATACTATCTTCAGAAGTGCCAGGCAAGCAAAACCCCCTTGTTCATTCCGATACAATCCCACTCTCTCGCTCCTGCTCTCTTTTACTGCATTAGGACAACAACGATTCAACTGTTACATGTTGCGGTAGTTGAACCCCTTTCCTCTGCATGACCTGTCATTGCCACAGTAAATAGATGAAACCCACTAGCATGAGTAGGAGTTGTTTGAGCCCTGATGTGCCTACTCATTCATGCTTGTTTGTCATGCCTGCTATTGCATAGAGTTGAGTCAGGTCTGATTCATCGGGGATGAATCGGAGGTGTGTGAACATGTCCTACTGTTGAGAGCTAAGTGTGTGAACACGATTTGGTAAAGGTAGCGGTGAGAGGCCATGTAGGAGTACATGGTGGGTTGTCTCATTGAAACCGTCCTCAGGAACTGAGTTCTGTGTTTGTGATCCATGAACAGCTACTACCACTCATTGGGATCCTTAATTGACCCTCTCGGCTTCTTAATCACCCTAGTACTCTGTCCAGGAGTTGCAACTAGTTTCTGGTGTTTGTAGGTTATGTGTTGGCGGCCGTGCGTAGCGCTGACCCTAGGGGTGGGCTATGTTGTGGTAGATACACCGTGGCACGGTGTACCGGGCGCCCGTTTGGTGTCTCGGGACCCCTGTTCACATCGTTCGGGGCCGTATGTGGAAACCTCGGCCGGACTCCCTGCGGATGGAACCTGAATAGGCGATAAACCTGCACTAGAGACTTAGGTGTTTAGGTAGGCCGTGGCCGACACCCTCGTTGGGCTTCCGCT
This sequence comes from Triticum aestivum, assembly GCF_018294505.1. Lineage (NCBI taxonomy): Eukaryota > Viridiplantae > Streptophyta > Magnoliopsida > Poales > Poaceae > Triticum > Triticum aestivum. The sequence continues at coordinate 600,419,434 of NC_057812.1, forward strand.
TGAAGGTTGCCGAGTACATGTCGTGTAAACGACGGTAAGTGGTGGGAGCGTGTGTGAAGAAGTACACCCCTGCAGGGTTATCATTATCTATTCGAATAGCCGGATTCCTCGGATATGGAAACTTGGACCCCTTGCATAGTTCATAGACAAGTGAAAGTGGATACTCTAAAACTCGCAAGATAAGTGTGAGTGCTATGGATGGCGTTCTCGTAGGGAGACGGGAGCGGATCCATAGTGGTGTATTGATATGGTGAATATGTGGACTCGTGTGCGCCACCTCAAAAGAGTTGCTTGCAGTCGTAGTTCAGGTTAGCCACTGAGTCAAAGCTGGCTTGCTGCAGTTAAACTCCACCACCCCCTTTGTTGATACCGATGCATATGTAGTTAGTTCTGATGTAAGTCTTGCTGAGTACATTTGTACTCACGTTTGCTTAATTTATGTTTTTGCAGAGAGACTTCAGTCTCGCTAGTAGTTCCGCGTGGACTTCGACGTTTAGCTTGATACCTCAGCTACGATCTTGTGCCCTCGGCAGGATCTGGTAGATAGTCAGGCTTCTTAGCCTTTTTCATTTGTACATGTCTGTACTCAGACATGTTAAGCTTCCGCTTGTGCCTTGATTGTATGCTATGTTTGTTGGGTCATGAGACCCATGTTTGTAATATCTCGCTCCTCGGAGCCTAATGAATAAATACTTGAGTTGTAGAGTTATGTTGTGATGCCATGTTGTATTTACACATATCGAGCATATTGTGTGTATGATTGAAATGCTTGGTATGTGTGGGATCCGACAATCTAGTTGTTTATCCTTGGCAGCCTCTCTTATGGGGAAATGTAGTCTAGTGCTTCCATGAGCCATAGTAGTCCGCTACAGCCCGGTTCACCGGAGTCCTGCTAGCCCAGCACTACTGCTCAGGACACTTGACTGGCCGGCATGTGTTTCACTTCGTTCCTGTGTCTGTCCCTTCGGGGAAATGTCACACGGTGACATCCGGAGTCTTGCCTAGCCTGCTATAGCCCGGGTTCCCGGAGTCCTGTTAGCCCAGTGCTACAGCCCGGATTCACACGATGCTGACCGACATGCTCGATGTGATTCATGTATGCCTGTCCCCATAGGTTAGTGCCGCTTTGGGTTCACGACTAGCCATGTCGGCCCGGATTCTCCGTCATATGGATGCTAGCAACAATATCATATATGTGAGCCAAAAGGCGCAAACGGTCCCGGGACATGGTAAGGCGACACCCGTGGGAATACCGTGTGTGAGGCCGCAAAGTGATATGAGGTGTTACCGGCTAGATCGATGTGATTTGGAATCGGGGTCCCGACAGACCAGCTGGTCTCCTCCAACCTCTTGCCATTCCAGAATGGAAGTTTTACCATATTGAGATGGACTTCGTGACTGGATTTCCAAAGTCCAAGTGTGGCAATGATGCTATCTTCGTTGTCATCGACAAGCTCACAAAAGTGGCTCATTTCCTTCCTATCAAAGAATCTATCATAGCAGCTCAGTTGGCAGAGCTATATACCTCCAGGATTGTCTCTCTGCACGGCATTCCGCAGTTGATTTCTTCAGATTGTGGCAGCATCTTCAGCTCCAAGTTCTGGGATTCTTTTCAGAACGCCATGGGCACCAACATTCGCTTCAGCACAGCTTTTCATCCTCAAACTAGTGGCCAAGTCGAGCGAGTAAATCAGATTCTTGAATATATGCTCAGGGTTTGTGTCATCTCTTTCGGTATGAAGTGGGAAGATTGCCTTCCATATGCCGAGTTCTCCTACAACAACAGCTTCCAAGCGAGTTCGGGCAAGGCCCCATTCGAGATTCTCTATGGCAGGAAGTGTCGTACTCCTCTTAACTGGTCAGAGACTAGTGAACGCCAACTTCTTGGCAATGACTTGATCACAGAGGCTGAAGAAATGTGCAAAGTCATTCGTGAAAATCTCAAATCCGCGCAATCGCGCCAGAAGAGTTACTATGATAGCAAGCATCGTGACTTGGCTTTCGAGATCGGAGATCATGTCTACCTCCGCGTCTCTCCAATGAAAGGTACTCGTCGCTTCGGTATCAAAGGGAAGCTTGCCACTAGATACATGGGTCCTTTCAAGATCATTGGCAAAAGAGGTGATCTCGCCTATCAACTTGAGCTTCCATCCAACTTTGCAAACGTGCACGACGTGTTTCATGTCTCTCAACTCCGCAAGTGTTTCAAGACTCCTGACCGCACCATCAACTTCGAAGACATTGATCTCCAAGAAGACATGTCTTATCATGAGCACCCAGTTGCTATTCTTGAAGAAACTGAGCGCAAGACTCGCAACATGTCTATCAAATTCCTGAAAGTCAAGTGGTCACATCATTCCGACCGTGAAGCCACCTGGGAACGCAAGGATCACCTCCGTTCTGAGTACCCGGAGTTTTTCAGTCCTAGATCTTGAGACGAGATCCTTTCGTAGTGGTGGAGTGTTGGAACACCCCGTATGTAACATGCCATATTTGTATTCCTACTCTTGCCATTTCCGGCACTAAGTTATGTTATTTCCTCATTGTCGGGTTTTGTCTTTGTGTGCTTTTGTCTTTGTCATGCATCTCATGTCATGTCATCATGTGCATTGCATTTGCATACGTGTTCGTCTCATGCATCCGAGCATTTTCCCCGTAGTCTGTTTTGCATTCCGACGCTCCTATGTCCTCCAGTGTCCCTTTCTACATCATTTCGTGTGCGTGTGTTAAACGTTTTTGGATTGGACCGAGACTTGTCATGCGGCCTTGGTTTACTACCGGTAGACCGCCTGTCAAGTTTCGTGCCATTTGGACTTCGTTTGATACTCCAACGGTTAACCAAGGGACCGAAAAGGCCTCATGTGTGTTGCAGCCCAACACCCCTCCAAAGTGGCCCAAAACCCACATAAACCCTCTCCATCACCTAGGCCGTTCGATCACAATCGCGTGGCCAAAAACCCTGCTCAATTTGGAGCCTCCTAGCTCCTCCTACCTATAAAAAGGCCTTCTCCCCCGAAATTTCGGGTCATTTCCAACCCTAGACCTAGTCCCCCTCGTCTCTCCACGCGCCGGATGTGTCCCTGGCCGGCCGCTCGCCACCGCCGAGGCCTGCTCGGCCCGAGTCAGGCCCCCGAGCCCAACACCTCCCGCGCCGCCGCCCGACTCCGCTCCTTGCCGCGCCGCTTCTCTCCCTCCGCCGCGCCGCCACCCGCGCCGGCCGAAGCTGCTCATCGGCCGAGGCGCCTCGCCTCTCACCGGCGCCGCCGCCCGGAGCCTCCTCGTCGCCGGTGCGCCCCGGGTCCAGCGAGCCCCTCCTCTCTGGCGTCCTCCTCCGACGGCTACAGTAACTCCGGTGGCTACAGTAACTCCGGCGCCGACCATCCTCGAAGTCCGCACCCGATCCCGATCTGGATCTGGATCTCGGTTGAAACGTTCTTGATAGAAACTCATAGCAGCCACGTAAAACATGCGAACAACAATTAGAGGACGTCTAACTTGTTTTTGCAGGGTATGCTATGTGATGTGATATGGCCAAAAGGATGTGACGAATGATATATGTGATGTATGAGATTGATCATGTTCTTGTAATAGGAATCACGACTTGCATGTCGATGAGTATGACAACCGGCAGGAGCCATAGGAGTTGTCTTAATTTATTTATGACCTGCGTGTCAACATAAACGTCATGTAATTACTTTACTTTATTGCTAACCGTTAGCTGTAGTAGTAGAAGTAATAGTTGACGAGACAACTTCATGAAGACACGATGATAGAGATCATGATGATGGAGATCATGGTGTCATGCCGGTGACGATGATGATCATGGCGCCCCGAAGATGGAGATCAAGAGGAGCAAAGTGATGATGGCCATATCATGTCACTATTTGGTTGCATGTGATGTTTATCATGTTTATACATCTTATTTGCTTAGAACGACGGTAGTAAATAAGATGATCCCTCATTACAATTTCAAGAATGTGTTCTCCCCTAACTGTGCACCGTTGCTAAAGTTCGTCGTTTCGAAGCACCACGTGATGATCGGGTGTGATAGATCCTTACGTTCAGATACAACGGGTGTAAGACAGTTTTACACATGCAAAACACTTAGGGTTAACTTGACGAGCCTAGCATGTACAGACATGGCCTCGGAACACAAGAGACCGAAAGGTCGAGCATGAGTCGTATGGTAGATACGATCAACATGAAGATGTTCACCGATGATGACTAGTCCGTCTCACGTGATGATTGGACACGGCCTAGTTGACTCGGATCATGTAATCACTTAGATGACTAGAGGGATGTCTATCTGAGTGGGAATTCATAAGATGAACTTAATTATCTTGAACATAGTCAGAAGGTCTTCGCAAATTATGTCGTAGCTCGCGCTTCAGTTCTACTATTTAGATATGTTCCTAGAGAAAATTTAGTTGAAAGTTGATAGTAGCTATTATGCGGACTAGGTCCGTAAACTGAGGATTGTCCTCATTGCTTCATAGAAGGCTTATGTCCTTAATGCACCGCTCAGTGTGCTGAACCTCGAACGTCGTTTGTGGGTGTTGCGAACATCTGACATACACATTTTTGATAACTACGTGATAGTTCAGTTAAACGGTTTAGAGTTGAGGCACCGAAGACGTTTTGAAACGTCGCGAAACATATGAGATGTTTCGAGGGCTGAAATTGGGATTTCAGGCTCGTGCCCACGTCAAGAGGTATAAGACCTCCGACGATTTTCTTAGCCTACATACTAAGGGAGAAAAGCTCAATTGTTGAGCTTGTGCTCAGATTGTTTGAGTACAACAATCATTTGAATCAAGTGGGAGTTGATCTTCCAGATAAGATAGTGATGTTTCTCCGAAGTCATTACCACCAAGCTGCTAGAGCTTTGTGATGAACTATAATATATCAGGGACATATATGATGATCCTTGAGATATTCGCGATGTTTGACACCGCGAAAAGTAGAAATCAAAAGGGAGCATCAATCGTTGATGGTTAGTAAAACCACTAGTTTCAAGAAGGGCAAGGGCAAGAAAGGGATACTTCATGGAACAACAAATCAGTTGCTGCTCTAGTGGAGAAACCCAAGGTTGAACCCAAACCCGAGACTGAGTGCTTCTGTAATAAGGGGAACCGCCACTGGAGCAGAATCACCCTAGATACTTGGTAGATGAGAAGGCTATCGATAGAAGTATATTGGATATACATTATGCTAATGTGTACTTTACTAGTACTCCTAGTAGCACCAGGGTATTAGATGTGTGCCTCCTATGAACTTGAGCCCTACATGTGTTTTGAAGTATGCCATGCCATCTTTAGAGGGGTGTATGCCATGTATTTTTTTAATCTCTATGGTGACTAGGACAAGCATGCAAAGTAGCTTACTTAATGTTGCTGATTTCAGGTACTTCGAAATATTCTAAGTCTTTGCCCTGTTGATATTTTTATGCCATGTATTCATGTTGCTACCGAGTGATCCGTGCCTCTTTTGAGCATGATCAGTAAGGATGTTTTGTAGATATTGTGGTGCTCTATCCATCCATGTCTTTATTTGCAATTATGGAGCACCCTAGCTTGAGTCAATCGAGCTCTACTTTTGCTATAAAATGTTCCTGGCAGAATGTTTACATGTTAAGCATTTTTGTCGAGCTTGCTGTAGTTGATCCATGCGTGCTATGTTGTTGTTCTTGCCATGTCTAGATTCTATGCCATGTCCACTTGCTGGGTGTATGCCTAGTTTATCATGCAATGCCTTGTGGTGAGTGCATCGAGCTCGTAAACATGCCTACTTGATATCTGTTTTGTCATGTTCCAGTTTTCTACTAAGTCTGAATCTGTTAACGTTAATTGCTATGTTCACATGGATGCCATTGTATTTTCTGATCCCTTTTGGCTTATGGTCAATAAGGGACTTTTGTTGTATGCTTTGAGTAGCTTCATGCCATGCCTTGATTTGCCATGATATGTTCCTGTAGCATGTAGTTTTCATGCTCTAAACATTGCTTCCTGATGTTGAATTCCTGACTTGTTGTTAATTTCACTAAGTTTGTAACCTGGTATCTTTTGCACTTTTGCCATGCTTGTTTGAACCTGTTATTGAGTGAATTAGCCATAGCTCAGTGTTCATTTTTTGTCAAGAATCTTGAGTGGATCCCTGCCATGTTTTTTGTTGCCATGTTAGAGTGTTGTAGCTTGTTGTTCTTGATGCATTTAGATGGCCTCATGCTGCTAATCGCAGACCAGTGCCATACTTGTTTTGCTTGTCATTTCCAAACCGTGCATCCCATTCCGGTGATCCTTATATCGATTTCGACCGAGATCAACTCCTCTTTCCAGTGGCACTCTTGGTTTTCCAAGTTGAGGCCAGGTTCAATCATTCCTTTCCGAATCATGCATATGCATCGCATACCGCATCCCGCATATCATGCCATGTTTTGCATCATGTTGTTTGTGCATTGCACGTGGTTGATTGTGTCTCCCTTTGCTTATTGTTCTTGCTTGGGTAGAGCCGGGAGACGAGTACGTGATCGAGGAGCCCGTTGAGTACGTTTACGAGGATCAAGTCAACTCGGAGAACTTTGCAGGCAAGATGATCATACCCTCAAAATCACTTCTATCTTTGCTTGCTAGATGCTCGCTCTTTTGCTATGCCTATGCTACGATACCTACCACTTTCTTATCATGCCCCCATATTGCCATGTCAAACCTCTAACCCACCTGGTCCTAGCAAACCGTTGTTTGGCTATGTTACCGCTTTGCTCAGCCCCTCTTATAGCGTTGCTAGTTGCAGGTGAAGATTGGAGTTTGTTCCTTGTTGGAACATGTTTATTGTTGGGATATCATTATTATATCTTGTCTATTTTAATGCACCTATATACTTGGTAAAGGGTGGAAGGCTCGGCCTTATGCCTGGTGTTTTGTTCCACTCTTGTCGCCCTAGTTTCCGTCATACCGGTGTTATGTTCCTTAATTTTGCATTCCTTACACGGTTGGGTTATAATGGGAACCCCTTGACAGTTCGCCTTGAATAAAACTCTTCCAGCAATGCCCAACATTGGTTTTACCATTCGCCACCTAGCTTTTTCCCTTGGGTTTCGCGGACTCAAGGGTCATCTTTAATTTAACCACCCCCCCCCCAGGTCAGTGCTTCTCTAAGTGCTGGTCCAACCTGAGCGATGTCTGGGGCTACCAGGGGCAACTCTGGGCTGGCCTACCCGACGTCTGGCTCATCTGAGTGTGCCCTGAGAACGAGATATGTGCAGCTCCTATCGGGATTTGTCGGCACATTCGGGTGGCTTTGCTGGTTTAGTTTTACCATTGTCGAGATGTCTTGTAACCGGGATTCCGAGTCTGATCGGATTGTCTTGGGAGAAGGAATATCCTTCGTTGACCATGAGAGCTTGTGATGGGCTAAGTTGGGACACCCCTGCAGGGATTTGAACTTTCAAAAGCCGTGTCCGCGGTTATGGGCAGATGGGAATTTATTAATGTCCGGATGTAGAAAACCTTAAACATAACTTAATTAAAATGAATCTATGGAGTGTGTGGCCGTGATGGTCTCTTTTCGGCGGAGTCCCGGAAGAGAACACGGTCTCGAGTTATGTTTGACGTAGGTTGTTCTAGGATCACTTCTTGATCATAGTTTATCGACCGTGCATTTGCCTTCTCTTCTTGCTCTCTTTTGCGTATGTTAGCCAACATATATGCTAGTCGCTTGCTGCAGCTCCATATCATACTTTTACCCTTCCTATAAGCTTAAATAGTCTTAATCGCGAGGGTGTGAGATTGATGAGTCCCTGTGACTCACAGATTCCTTCCAAAACCAGATGCAGGGACCGATGATACCGCTCCAGGTGATTCGACTGAGCTCAAGTGGGAGTTCGATGAGGACTCGGGAAAATACTACGTTTCCTTTCCAGGCGATCAGTAGTGGTGCCTAGTTGGGGCGATCGGGGACTTTGTCCCATTTGGGGTTGTTCTTTATTTTGGTTCCGTAGTCGGACCTTGAGTGTAACTGGATGAATGTAATGATATTTATGCTATTTGTGTGACGTGGCGAGTGTAAGTCAACTATGTATCTCTTTTTCTCTTATTTATTACATGGGTTGTGTGAAGATTACCTCACTTGCGACATTACTTTCAATGCAGTTATGCCTCTAAGTCGTGCTTCGACACGTGGGAGATATAGCCGCATCGAGGGCATTACAGGCGGCTACCCACTTGGCACTTCGGGGAGCTGTGATATGAAACCACTCCCGTTGCCATAAACCGGGCACCTCTGGGAAGGAACCCTCTGGCCACGGAACATCAGCATTTTTGCTTATTACAGCGCCTCCGCACTCTGGGTGTCGCCCCTCAATCATCTTCGGCTTCACATTGAAAGACTTGAGCCACAGGCCGAAGTGTGGGGTAATGCGGAGAAAGGCCTCACACACGACGATGAATGACCAGATGTGAAGGAGGGAATCCGGGGCCAGGTCATGGAAATCCGGCCCATAATAGAACACGAGCCCCCTAACAAAGGGATCCAGAGCGAGGCCTAGCCCTCAGAGGAAGTGAGAGATGAATACAACGCTCTCGCTGGGTTCAGGAGTGGGAATGACCTGCCCTCGAGCAGGCAGCCTGTGCAAGATTTCAAGGGTCAAATACCCGGCCTCTCTCAGCTTCTTGGTGTCTTCCTCTATGATAGAGGAAGGCATCCACCGACCTTGAAGGTTGGATCCGGACATGGTTGAAGGTCCGAAGCGCCTGACCTGAGCATTGGGTGTTGGAACTCGAGGCGGGGGAAGGATTCGATTGAGCATGAGGGGGGAAAAAGACAAGCCTTGGCCTCTTTATAAAGAGGGTGAATATCAAGCGTCCTCCTTGTGGCCGTTTGGGACTTTCCTAAAATCGAGGAGTCATACCAACGGGCACGATTGGGTTACCCACGTCCGTATTGATGAGAATCCCGTAATAAGGGGGGCACGCTCTCTGCTTTGACAAGACGTGTCAGGAAAACCGCCTCGCGATATGTGCAGTGCTGGTTGAGAAAAACGGTTCGAATAATGACCGTGCCATGGCATGATGCCATGCTGTCAAACGCGTCAGCAGATTAGATTTGTGAAAATATTATTCTCTCTGCGGTGGTATGTGGAACTTGTTTTGCAGAGCCGGACACTATCCTAGTGTTCAAAATCTTCTATGAAGTATTCGGAGGAAGAACCTGGCTTGCAATGCCGAAGACAAATCTGCGCGCCGAACTCATCGTCATTGAAGCCTGGTTTAGGGGCTACTGGGGGAGTCCTGGATTAGGGGGTCTCCGGGCAGTCGGACTATATCCTTTGGCCGGACTGTTGGACTATGAAGATACAAGATTGAAGACTTCGTCTCGTGTCCGAATGGGACTTTCCTTGGCGTGGAAGGCAAGCTTGGCAATACGGATATGTAGATCTCCTCCCTTGTGACCGACTTTGTGTAACCCTAGCCCCCCCTCTGGTGTCTATATAAACCGGAGGGTTTAGTCCGTAGGGCAACAACAATCATACCATAGGCTAGCTTTTAGGATTTTAGCATCTACGATCTCATGGTAGATCAACTCTTGTAATACTCATATCATCAAGATCAATCAAGCAGGACGTAGGGTATTACCTCCATTGAGAGGGTCCGAACCTGGGTAAACATCGTGTCTCCTGCCTCCTGTTACCATCCGACTTAGACGCACAGTTCGAGACCCCCTACCTGAAATCCGCCGGTTTTAACACCAAAGCGCGCACTGCGTCAACAAATTAAAATGACGAAATTGTCAGACTGTGCAACGTCGACAGGTAAACTGCAGAAAGGATTACCTGGCCTCCGTACGTTTACTGGGTCCAAAAGCCTGTGTGCTAATTTCTACTGAGAGAAACCTACATGCATGTAACGTGTGCGTCCAAGCAAAGGACTCCAGCATGTACACGTTTTTCTTAGGAAAGGTTAATTGGCCTGCGTGCCTGAAAGGTTAATTGGCCTGCGTGCCTAATTGCCGTGCCTAATTGGCCGGTTGTAATTAAACAAGAATTGGTTCGGTTAGGATTTTTGGAAGAAGGTAGTACAAGTCGGTTCCGATCGGTCCGGCCGGCTGGACTAGTATTTCTAGCTATCAGATCGGATCCGGATCACTAGGCCGGTCATATTGGGGAGTAACTTAAATTAATGTCATGTATATGACATTAGTTTAAATTATTATCTTTATAATGCAAAATAACATAATAATAATAATATAGATGGTTTCATTTATTAGCTCGTAGACTCGTCTTGTCTTGAAAAGCGCTATGTTACCACCTTTCATTAATTACTTGCCATATAAGCAGAATTTTCTCAAAGTGCGTTATGTTACTAGCTAAGTTACTCCCACTAGACAGTTTTATTTTTGGTTGTCGAACAAAGACTGGCAAGCCGGGGTATATCTCCCCGTAGCGAGTTAATTTGTGCCTTTCTGTTGAGGAGCTTAAATTATTGCTTTGTGTTTTTGGTAAGGGATTAGAGACACCGTCTCTAGTTTGTTGTTGATCCGTGGAGGATCGTCCACGTGCTTCCTCTCTTGGATGTGCATGTTGTTTCTGTGGTGATTGCATCTACCAGATCGCGAGCGTCACATCATTCCTGATGAATCGTACCGTGAAAGATTGGGAAAGCATTCGTGCCATCGTTTTTCTGTTGAAGGTCGCATCATAGTGTCACCGCCGCGCACCGTCTGGCATGGCAAAGCCATGAAGGAGGAGGTGCCCCATGTGACCACTAAGGCGCGCGGGCACCTCCTCCACTACCTTGGTGGTTGCGGCGATAGTGTCTCCTCTTCATCGCGGAGCATCATGGAGACCGAGGAGAGGGCGGTCAGGGAGGCGGTGCGGCGCGAGCGCTGCAACGCGGCACGTCGCTTGGCCTTCCCGAAGTCCTATGAAGCGCCGGCCTGGGTCAGTGCGGATCCCAACCCTGCGAAGGTATGGGCCTAGCACCGATCGCTAAGCACCGCGGAGACGTTCGTGCGGCGACATAGGGGCCTCGACGGGGACCTCAACAAGATCGCCTAGATGGTCACTCAGCGACGGCAATGCCGCTGCCAGTAGGGGAAAGGGAACCTAGGGCTCCCTGGCAAGGGTTGGTATTTTTCGAGGTGGCCCTCCGCACATCACAGGTGGAAGCAGAGCAGGCGGCGGCTGGCAGTGCTTTCTCACCTTTCCGGCACTAGAAAGACCACTCTGATGATGACAATGGTGAAGGCAGGGACGGCGACGGAGGTGCCAACGGCCAGCCCGGCCATGCGTAGGTTTTTTTAGGTTTTATTTGTTGAACGGATGGAATATCGTCCAATTTATGTAGAATATATAGAACTTATTTCTGTTTGAATTCCATCGTTTTTGTATGGTTTACATCCAAATTTGTTTGTATCACGGGCGTTTACAGTGAGCGTTAGATGACCGGCTTCCGTATCACTGTCGGTGGATGCGTTGACGGATAATACTATGCCCATCTTGAGGGCCGACGTTTGGAGACGCCATTAGCCATACTAATTGTTTGCATGGATGCATGTGTAGTACGTACTCAAATGTAAAGCTATCAATTCAATTTTAATATTGTTTTCATCATGATTTATTATGGATTAAATCAACCAGAAAATTGCTAGTGTATTCAGCAATTTCTTTTACTCCACCGGGGTAGTTTTGCCTTGTCCTATCATGTAGCGGCATATATAAAGAGGGCAGTGTCGCCGTGGTGGAATATATCTACAATGATACGGATTTCCGTACTCTTATTGTACTGTTGGAGTAGTTACTTGGACAGATAAACGGATTGATCCATGATTAATTAATTTCAAGCACGTACGTGTCCCTCTAGCTGCAGATGGAACTTGCAGAAGATATTTCCATTGATTAGCCTGGTGCTGCAGATCGGCTACTCCTTCGAGGAAGCTCCCCTCCAATTAACTTTGCACAACATGAACTATCCATTAACTCAAGTCAAATCTGACATGCTTTTTTAAGTCAATATATGCATGGCACGATGTTCTAGAGATAACCATGCATGTAAGTTTACTCCCACTATGGATACGGAGTAACCCTAGAAGGAAGCAAAGGTGCAGGAAGCTGCTGGCTTACGATGGAGATTAACCAGTTTACTGTCGGCTGTCAAGTCGTCGCCTACTCGGGCAAACAAGATTAGCGTGATCGGGAGCCGATACGCTTGACATAAAAATGAGCCCACTAGGTCAGGCACAAGCACGGCTCCAACGTACATTTGCAAGATCACCTCAACGCTATAAATACCCGTGCATTTCCATGGTCTACCATCAACCGATCTCATCTAGCACTTGGCTACACTCTCACAATGGCTGCCATTAAGCTTGTGTCACTTAGCTTGGTTGTGCTACTGAGCATTGGGTTAGCCAGCGCCACTAGGGTAGTTAGATACGCCAGCTCAACGGGGACAGGCTCGGGAGTGGGGAATGGTGGTGGCACTGTGAACGGCAGCGGTGGAGGGACTGGGAGTGGCAATGGGAATGCCTACAGTGGTAGTAGTGGAGCCCATGCAAATGCGGGAGGGGGCGGTAGCGGGGGTGGTGCGTCGCAGGATGGTGGCACCGGACATGGCGCTGGGTCCGGCGACGGCTCAAGCTCTAGCTATACGAGCGACGGAAGATATAGTTATGGTGGTGATTCTTATGCAGGCGGTAATGGTGCCGGCAGCGGCGGCGGACAGGCAGCGGGCCCTGGTTCCAGCGGTTACGGAGCCGGTGGTGGTGCTGGTTCTGGCTCTAGCGCGGCAAGTGGTGGCTGGTACCCATATGCGAATGCGAATGCTAATGGTAACGGTGGAGGCATAGGAACTGGTCAGAACGGCGGCAGCGGTGGCGGCACGGGAGGTGGCAGCGGTAATGCTGGTGCATACCCTTAAGTTATCTCTATTTATGTGATAGATCTGAAGATGGAGCCCAGAATTTCATGTTTTTTCTTTCTTTCTGTTTGCACCTTGTGGCCCCGTTAGTTTGCGGCGTTTAAGTTCTTGTATGCTTTTTCATGTATACTAGTATGGATGAATCAATAAAGGGCCCCATCAACTTGTGTTATTACTCTTCGCTACCTCGGAATTTCAATTCATGTTTCTTGTTTCTATACTAGCAAGATGCCCCGTGCATTGCATGTAACATCAAGACGCGTTTTTTTTACAAAACACCTGTTGTGATTGACCCATGCGAGAGTAATCCCATGTGTAAAAACTAATGATATCTCGAGAAAGAGGAGAGATAAGGTGAGGAGTGGGGCATGATGGTGATTGGTGGTCGGACTGAGCGAATGCATGGGGATGGACGACGCCGGCAGCGGTCACCATGCCAGATTGTTCCAAAGGCTTCCTTTTTTAATTGCTCACCAATAAGGTTGTGGGAGATAAAGATGAATGAGGGAAGACCTTATCTGCAAATGTGGAGAGAGGTGCGGGTATCTTTTTGCAAAATTTTCATAGTTTGCTTTCTATCCGTCAGATATAGATCGAACGGTCTATATTGCAAGGAGAAAATTCCTTATTTGACACTATCTTAAAATCTGCTTCCTTATTTGACACTGAAAACGTTTTTTTTCTTTATTTGACACAAGTTCTAAATTTTATTCCCTATATGACATTTTCGTCCATTTTAAGCCTAAATGACACCTGAAAAGACTCTTTTGCCCCTCATGTGGTATGTATGGGGGGGGGGCAATAGCGCACACACGCAGCATCAGTGCGAAAGCAGAAGCACACACGCAGCATCAGTGCGAAAGCAGAAGCACACACGCATCAACACATACACATGCACCAACACACACGCACGCGCGCACACACACGCACGCGCGCGTGCACACACACATGCACACACACACACACCCACATACACACACGCGTAGCAGCACACACACGGGCAACACATAGGCACGCAACAACACACACACACGCGCACGTACACACACAGTAGCAAACACACACGCAGCAGCACACATGCACACACACATGCAGCAGCAGCACACATGTGCGCGTGCACCCACACACGCAACAGCACACACACGCGCGCACACATACCACATGAGGGGCAAAATCGTCTTTTCAGGTGTCATTTAGACTCAAAATGAAGGGAAGTGTCGTATAGGGAATAAAATTTAGGACTAGTGTCAAATAGGGAAGAAAAACTTTTCCAGTGTCAAATAAGGAACCAGATTTTAAGACAGTGTCAAATAAGGAATTTTCTCTATTGCAAGATGGTAGGCACACCATCATCACCAACTCAGTTTTTATAAGAGTAGAGATATCAGACCGACAAATGAAGTGTTTCGGAAAACGATTAAATACCTGGAAACCAAGCCCCTTATTCTATTGGATTTCCGTATAGTAGTAGGCCCTTTTGGCTCTTGGGTGCATATGCTCCCTAATGAATAGTAAATTCAAAATAGATAGTAAATAAAATTTAAAAATTCTGAATTTTTTTTGTAGATGTTCTTGCTAATGTAACAAGTGTGCTTGCCAATTTTCATGCGAAACAAAATGACGGTGCGTCGTCAGTAAAAAAATGTAACATTTGAAGGTAACGGGCATAATTGGTTTGCTACCAACATTTGGCATTGCCAATATTTGGCAAGCCGACATTTGGCAAAATCCAAAGTTGCCAACATTTGACAATGTTTTGTGAGAGTGGCGGCGAAAATTGGCAAGCAACCAATCTCTAGCCAATATTTCGCAATTGCCATAATTTGGCATGCCAACTTTTGGCATCAAACCAATTATGCTCAACATTTGTCGTTCGACTTGTTTTTTTTTTTGCACAAATCAAAATACTTAGGCTTTCCTCCTAAACATTTGCAGGTAGCGTCATGGTGTGACAATGATCACATCTATTTTTTCAATTTTTTCTACATTTGGAAAAACCATTTTTGATGGGCAGGAGCATATGCTCCCAAGAGCCGAATTGGATTTCCGTATAGTATACAGCTAAACAAAGAATATGAGGCCGTAATATGTCAGAACGGAGGGAGTACGTAGTTAGCAAAAGCATAAAAAAAATCGTTTCATGTGCGGGGTGGGAAGGAAGGCCCCAGAATAAATCACCGCCTTTCTTCGTGTGATGTTTTCTTCGCTCCCTTGCTTGGGCTAGGTTGTGCACATCGTGCGTACAAATACAAATTGTTCACTAGCAGCTATATCTTCCTAAGTCTACTCCATAAAGTTTTCCTATTTTGTAGTTTTTGTAGGGTGGGGGCATATGTCCCCTAGCCATGATGTATGTAACACCTAGATAATCAAGCGACAGTAACCTCATCCTAATATGCAATGTCATCATGTTTTACTAAGTCATTTTGCCACTTGGTGAAAACCCCGTCCATGTCATCTTGCCAATAGCCTCTTGGGGGGCTCATGCCGGCTTGGTAGGACGACGCCGTCATAAAAGACGCAATGACCAACATCAAATTGATCTTCTGCTCCAACCGTTTCCTCGGCCTGTCGATAACATCATACCCTTGTTCAAGCATGAGCTCCTCAACATCGAGTGAATGGTCTGCCATCCTCTTATTTGAGGACAAAAGTCGGCAAATGACATCATTGCAATCTCAAGCCTTTGGTTTTACATCTAACGACCATAATTTTTTTGCTGTTATATTTTCCTTTGAGGTTCTCTTGCTGCTATCATAATTGGGCATTTATCCATGTAAAATGTTTACTAATGGGCTAACCAACTCACAAGACTGCATATATTTAGAGTACACAGGCAGCTAGTAGCATTTTTGACTTAGTGGCCATCGTAGGTAAAACATGATAGCAAAATAAATAGAGAATTCATGGAATAGTAAACTTAATAAACCAAAAAAAGAGTCCTAGAGAAGCAAGAACAACAAGAAGAAAATAAAATAAAAACAAAAATTATTGTAGGGAAGAATGAACTACGGGCATTGATATTACCATAAATAATGGCGGATCCAGGAATTTAACATTGGGTGTTCAAAAAAATTGTGTTCATCCTAATAGATGATCCAATTGGTTCACCGCAATACAAATACAAATTGTTCACAACAGCTATATCTTCCTAGGTCTACTCCATACAGTTTTCTTATTTTGTAGTTTTTGTAGGGTGGGGGGCATATGTCCCCTAGCTGTAATGTATGTAACACCCTGATAATCAAGCTACAGTAACCTCACCTAATATGCCATGTCATCATGTTTTACTAAGCCATTTTGCCACTTGGTGAAAACCGGGGTCAAATTCAAACTCCAAAAAACAAGTGAAAATATTATTTCTACAAATTGTCAAGTAAAAAATGTTCGATGGGTTCCAAATATTCACTAAATAATTGTAATGTGAGAATTAACATATTTAAGAATATAAAAAATGTCTCTGGATATTAAAACAGTGGACCAACATGACCTTTTTATCCCAATTAAGAATAAACTCAGATTTAATAAATTATTTTTGGGCCAAACATTTTGTGGCTGTGAAAAATAATGCATACTAATTACTCCCTCCGTTCCTAAATATAAGTCTTTGGAGAGATTTCACTATGGACCACATACGGAGCAAAATGAGTGAATCTACACTCTAAAATGCATCTATATACATCCGTATGTGGTTCATAGTGGAATCTCTACAAAGACTTATATTTAGAAATGAAGAGAGTATATGGCAAGTTTCACATTTTACAAAAGTAATTTGATGCAATAAGAAAATACAAAACAGTAACTACATAAGAAAACAGAAAATAATACAAGGAAAAATGAAAAATAAAAGACCTAATCTACTAGGCCACTTGGCCCGTCTAGGAAAACTGGCCTAGCCACCCCCTCAGCCCTTCCTCTCGCCACAGTGTGGCAGGGGGGCATGGCGGCCATCCGCCGGCCGTGGCCGTGCGTGGCGGCCATCCCCTCCCCCCCCCCCCCCCGCTCTCGCCCCTCTTCTCGTTCTGGAGGGGACCGAGCACGACGTCGCCGCGGCCAACGACCTCCCAGGCGCTTGAGAATACGTCCAGCCGTACAGGGGCTCCATCGTCATCGTCTTCTTCACCCTCGACAAAGGGATCGAGCTAGGATGCCCCGTTGGCCCGACATAGCCGTCGTCTTCCTCGCGTACACCGTCGTCCGTCGTCAGATGCCGCTGCTCCGGTCCATCCCCGACCTCCTCAAGCTCGCCCACTGCCTCAACGTGAGCTCCTTTGCCGATTCCCTCCCTTTCCCCTTTGATTCGTCGCCGTTTTCCGTCGTCCTCGTCCATGGCCGCGTTCGAGCTTCCGAGTACGCGCGCCGGTGCCTGCTCCTGCCTGTGGCCACGCCCCGCGCGCACCCGCGCTGCTGCTCCCCTGCGCCTGCTCGCGCTGCTGCTCCCCTGCGTCTGCTCGCGCTGGCGCGCCCACGACTGCTGCTTGGCCGCTGCCTGCTGCCTCTACTGGCTGCTGTTGCGCTATTGCCATTGGCGCTGCCGCTGCTCCCGGCCGCTCCCCTGGCCGCGCTTGCCTTCGCCCGACCGTGCTCCTGCGCGTGCCCGCAGCCTGCTTGCTGCCGCTGCTATCTGCTCGCTTTGCTGCTCCCGGTACCTTTTGGGAAAGAAGTGTACATAACCCCCTGAACTTTCACGTTTGGGCTACTTCACCCCCTCAACTCAAAAACCAGTTACTTAATCCCCAAACTTTGCAATACTAGACAAAACACCCCTAGCACCCTGATTAGTGGGTTTTGACGATGGTTTTGCTGATGTGGCAGCGAGCCAATGCGGAAAAGTCTCACTGTGTTCTTCTTGTGCGTTGCAGCTAGCATCTACGTACAAATTTGATCGGTGCGCTCGGCAAGCTAGTTGTTTAGTGCAATTCACATCTACTCCCTTCGTTCGAAAAAGCTTGTCCCTCGAATGAATGTATCTAGCATTAAGTTAGTGCTAGATACATCCATTTGAGCAATAAGCTTGGGGCAAGCTTTTCCGGACGGAGGGAGTATCTAGCTAACTGCTTACACGCTTGGCCAGCTAGCTGCTTACACATGTGAGCTGACCTCACCTGCAAACTGACCATGGCGGATTGCCCGTGAAGGACCTTGGCAGCACCTTGCCTACCATGAAACTTATGCCTTGTCGACCTGCTCGTGTACAGACATGCGACCCTTGCGCCATGTCACTTCTCGTAGCTTTGGCACACCACTACCAGCACTCTCTCTCTAGACCAGGCTACTACCAGGACCAGCGATCCATCCCGTGGGCGTTGACCTCCAATGCACGCAGGTGTAGCAGCCTCCCGTGCACCGAGCGGCTCCGGCGAGGGTGTTCTCATCGCGGTCTCCCGTGCACAGAGTGACGGCAACGTGCGCGTGGACGTGCTCGTGGCCACCTCCTGCCGTGCGTCAAGTGACGAGGACGAGGACGGGGCTCGCGACCGCCTCTCGGGCGTCGAGCACGAGGCTCGTGGCCGCCTCCCGGGCGCCCAGCGACAACAACAAGGGCTAGGCTAGTGCCGGCCACTCGTGCGCCCAGGTACGGCGGCAAGGATGAGACTCATGGTGGCCTCCCATGTGTCAAGCGACGGCGGCAAGTGTGAGGCTCATAGCGGCCTCCCGTGCGTGTGGCGTGGGTGAGGCTCATGGCGGCCTCTTGTGCGCCAAGCGGCGACGACGAGCACTCCGCGCTGCCACTTCCGGTGTTCGATGCACTCGGAGCAGGGGCTCCCATAAGTGTGCTTGGCGAGGCAGATGATCCTGGGAAGAAATAGCATTTTACTACACTGACATGTGGGTCACTGCACGAGGTGGCAGTATAAGTCGGACGCGGCTTTCCTGCGGCCGCTGCGTGCGACCATCCGTGCGACCCAGCCATCGCACGGCTGTGGCTCCACGCACGCCCCGCTCCAGAATTTCTGCCAAAACAAAAAACAAAATACACATCCAAATACATATTCTCTTCTTCGATACACTCCTATCCACATCTTTCCCCTTCTGAATGAACTGAAGCTCAACCTCCAGGGCCTTTCCGCCGTCGTGCCTTAGTCCGACGTCCATCTAGACGAGCTAGCGCGTTGGTGCTGTTGGAAATATGCCCTAGAGGCAATAATAAATTGATTATTATTATATTTCCTTGTTCATGATAATCGTTTATTATCCATGCTAGAATTGTATTGATAGGAAACTCAGATACATGTGTGGATACATAGACAACACCATATCCCTAGTAAGCCTCTAGTTGACTAGCTCGTTGATCAATAGATGGTCACGGTTTCCTGACCATGGACATTGGATGTCGTTGATAACGGGATCACATCATTAGGATAATGATGTGATGGACAAGACCCAATCCTAAGCCTAGCACAAGATCATGTAGTTCGTATGCTAAAGCTTTTCTAATGTCAAGTATCATTTCCTTAGACCATGAGATTGTGCAACTCCCGGATACCGTAGGAGTGCTTTGGGTGTGCCAAACGTCACAACGTAACTGGGTGGCTATAAAGGTACACTACCGGTATCTCCGAAAGTGTCTGTTGGGTTGGCACGAATCGAGACTGGGATTTGTCACTCTGTGTAAACGGAGAGGTATCTCTGGGCCCACTCGGTAGGACATCATCATAATGTGCACAATGTGATCAAGGAGTTGATCACGGGATTATGTGTTACGGAACGAGTAAAGAGACTTGCCGGTAACGAGATTGAACAAGGTATCGGGATACCGACGATCGAATCTCGGGCAAGTATCGTACCGCTAGACAAAGGGAATTGTATACGGGATTGATTAAGTCCTTGACATCGTGGTTCATCCGATGAGATCATCGTGGAACATGTGGGAGCCAACATGGGTATCCAGATCCCGCTGTTGGTTATTGACCGGAGAGTCATCTCGGTCATGTCTGCATGTCTCCCGAACCCGTAGGGTCTACACACTTAAGGTTCGGTGACGCTAGGGTTATAGAGATATTAGTATGCGGTAACCCGAAAGTTGTTCGGAGTCCCGGATGAGATCCCGGACGTCACGAGGAGTTCCGAAATGGTCCGGAGGTAAAGAATTATATATAGGAAATGCTATTTCGGCCATCGGGACAAGTTTCGGGGTCACCGGTATTGTACCGGGACCACCGGAAGGGTCCCGGGGGTCCACCGGGTGGGGCCACCCCCGGGGGGGGGGCACATGGGCTGTAGGGGGTGTGCCTTGGCCTATATGGGCCAAGGGCACCAGCCTCAAGAGGCCCATGCGCCAAGAGAAGAGGGAAAGGAAGAGTCCTAAAGGGGGAAGGCACCTCCTAGGTGCCTTGGGGAGGATGGACTCCTCCCTTGGCCGCAACCTTCCTTGGAGGAAGGGGAAAGGCTGCACCCTCCCCCTCTCCCTTGGCCCTATATATAGTGGGGGGAAGGGAAGGCAACCATACCTAAGCCCTGGCGCCTCCCTCTCCCTCCCATGACACACCTTCCTCCTCCCACAGAGCTTGGCGAAGCCCTGTTGAAATCCCGCTACTTCCACCACCACGCCGTCGTGCTGTTGGATCTCCATCAACTTCTCCTTCCCCCTTGCTGGATCAAGAAGGAGGAGACGTCGCTGCTCCGTACGTGTGTTGAACGCGGAGGTGCCGTCCATTCGGCACTTGGTCATCGGTGATTTGGATCACGACGAGTACGACTCCATCAACCCCGTTCACTTGAACGCTTCTGCTTAGCGATCTCAAGGGTATGTAGATGCACTCTCCTTCCCCTCGTTGCTGGTCTCTCCATAGATAGATCTTGGTGACACGTAGGAAAATTTGAATTTCTGCTACGTTCCCCAACAGTGGCATCATGAGCTAGGTCTATGCGTAGTTTCTATGCACGAGTAGAACACAAAGTAGTTGTGGGCGTTGATTTTGTTCAATATGCTTGCCGTTACTAGTCCAATCTTGATTCGGTGGCATTGTGGGATGAGCGGCCCGGACCGACCTTACACGTACTCTTACGTGAGACTGGTTCCACCGACTGACATGCTCTAGTTGCATAAGGTGGCTAGCGGGTGTCTGTCTCTCCCACTTTAGTCGGATCGGATTCGATGAAAAGGGTCCTTATGAAGGGTAAATAGCAATTGGCATATCACGTTGTGGTTTTTGCGTAGGTAAGAAACGTTCTTGATAGAAACTCATAGCAGCCACGTAAAACATGCGAACAACAATTAGAGGACGTCTAACTTGTTTTTGCAGGGTATGCTATGTGATGTGATATGGCCAAAAGGATGTGACGAATGATATATGTGATGTATGAGATTGATCATGTTCTTGTAATAGGAATCACGACTTGCATGTCGATGAGTATGACAACCGGCAGGAGCCATAGGAGTTGTCTTAATTTATTTATGACCTGCGTGTCAACATAAACGTCATGTAATTACTTTACTTTATTGCTAACCGTTAGCTGTAGTAGTAGAAGTAATAGTTGACGAGACAACTTCATGAAGACACGATGATAGAGATCATGATGATGGAGATCATGGTGTCATGCCGGTGACGATGATGATCATGGCGCCCCGAAGATGGAGATCAAGAGGAGCAAAGTGATGATGGCCATATCATGTCACTATTTGGTTGCATGTGATGTTTATCATGTTTATACATCTTATTTGCTTAGAACGACGGTAGTAAATAAGATGATCCCTCATTACAATTTCAAGAATGTGTTCTCCCCTAACTGTGCACCGTTGCTAAAGTTCGTCGTTTCGAAGCACCACGTGATGATCGGGTGTGATAGATCCTTACGTTCAGATACAACGGGTGTAAGACAGTTTTACACATGCAAAACACTTAGGGTTAACTTGACGAGCCTAGCATGTACAGACATGGCCTCGGAACACAAGAGACCGAAAGGTCGAGCATGAGTCGTATGGTAGATACGATCAACATGAAGATGTTCACCGATGATGACTAGTCCGTCTCACGTGATGATCGGACACGGCCTAGTTGACTCGGATCATGTAATCACTTAGATGACTAGAGGGATGTCTATCTGAGTGGGAATTCATAAGATGAACTTAATTATCTTGAACATAGTCAGAAGGTCTTCGCAAATTATGTCGTAGCTCGCGCTTCAGTTCTACTATTTAGATATGTTCCTAGAGAAAATTTAGTTGAAAGTTGATAGTAGCTATTATGCGGACTAGGTCCGTAAACTGAGGATTGTCCTCATTGCTTCATAGAAGGCTTATGTCCTTAATGCACCGCTCAGTGTGCTGAACCTCGAACGTCGTCTGTGGGTGTTGCGAACATCTGACATACACATTTTTGATAACTACGTGATAGTTCAGTTAAACGGTTTAGAGTTGAGGCACCGAAGACGTTTTGAAACGTCGCGAAACATATGAGATGTTTCGAGGGCTGAAATTGGGATTTCAGGCTCGTGCCCACGTCAAGAGGTATAAGACCTCCGACGATTTTCTTAGCCTACATACTAAGGGAGAAAAGCTCAATTGTTGAGCTTGTGCTCAGATTGTTTGAGTACAACAATCATTTGAATCAAGTGGGAGTTGATCTTCCAGATAAGATAGTGATGTTTCTCCGAAGTCATTACCACCAAGCTGCTAGAGCTTTGTGATGAACTATAATATATCAGGGACATATATGATGATCCTTGAGATATTCGCGATGTTTGACACCGCGAAAAGTAGAAATCAAAAGGGAGCATCAATCGTTGATGGTTAGTAAAACCACTAGTTTCAAGAAGGGCAAGGGCAAGAAAGGGATACTTCATGGAACAACAAATCAGTTGCTGCTCTAGTGGAGAAACCCAAGGTTGAACCCAAACCCGAGACTGAGTGCTTCTGTAATAAGGGGAACCGCCACTGGAGCAGAATCACCCTAGATACTTGGTAGATGAGAAGGCTATCGATAGAAGTATATTGGATATACATTATGCTAATGTGTACTTTACTAGTACTCCTAGTAGCACCAGGGTATTAGATGTGTGCCTCCTATGAACTTGAGCCCTACATGTGTTTTGAAGTATGCCATGCCATCTTTAGAGGGGTGTATGCCATGTATTTTTTTAATCTCTATGGTGACTAGGACAAGCATGCAAAGTAGCTTACTTAATGTTGCTGATTTCAGGTACTTCGAAATATTCTAAGTCTTTGCCCTGTTGATATTTTTATGCCATGTATTCATGTTGCTACCGAGTGATCCGTGCCTCTTTTGAGCATGATCAGTAAGGATGTTTTGTAGATATTGTGGTGCTCTATCCATCCATGTCTTTATTTGCAATTATGGAGCACCCTAGCTTGAGTCAATCGAGCTCTACTTTTGCTATAAAATGTTCCTGGCAGAATGTTTACATGTTAAGCATTTTTGTCGAGCTTGTTGTAGTTGATCCATGCGTGCTATGTTGTTGTTCTTGCCATGTCTAGATTCTATGCCATGTCCACTTGCTGGGTGTATGCCTAGTTTATCATGCAATGCCTTGTGGTGAGTGCATCGAGCTCGTAAACATGCCTACTTGATATCTGTTTTGTCATGTTCCAGTTTTCTACTAAGTCTGAATCTGTTAACGTTAATTGCTATGTTCACATGGATGCCATTGTATTTTCTGATCCCTTTTGGCTTATGGTCAATAAGGGACTTTTGTTGTATGCTTTGAGTAGCTTCATGCCATGCCTTGATTTGCCATGATATGTTCCTGTAGCATGTAGTTTTCATGCTCTAAACATTGCTTCCTGATGTTGAATTCCTGACTTGTTGTTAATTTCACTAAGTTTGTAACCTGGTATCTTTTGCACTTTTGCCATGCTTGTTTGAACCTGTTATTGAGTGAATTAGCCATAGCTCAGTGTTCATTTTTTGTCAAGAATCTTGAGTGGATCCCTGCCATGTTTTTTGTTGCCATGTTAGAGTGTTGTAGCTTGTTGTTCTTGATGCATTTAGATGGCCTCATGCTGCTAATCGCAGACCAGTGCCATACTTGTTTTGCTTGTCATTTCCAAACCGTGCATCCCATTCCGGTGATCCTTATATCGATTTCGACCGAGATCAACTCCTCTTTCCAGTGGCACTCTTGGTTTTCCAAGTTGAGGCCAGGTTCAATCATTCCTTTCCGAATCATGCATATGCATCGCATACCGCATCCCGCATATCATGCCATGTTTTGCATCATGTTGTTTGTGCATTGCACGTGGTTGATTGTGTCTCCCTTTGCTTATTGTTCTTGCTTGGGTAGAGCCGGGAGACGAGTACGTGATCGAGGAGCCCGTTGAGTACGTTTACGAGGATCAAGTCAACTCGGAGAACTTTGCAGGCAAGATGATCATACCCTCAAAATCACTTCTATCTTTGCTTGCTAGATGCTCGCTCTTTTGCTATGCCTATGCTACGATACCTACCACTTTCTTATCATGCCCCCATATTGCCATGTCAAACCTCTAACCCACCTGGTCCTAGCAAACCGTTGTTTGGCTATGTTACCGCTTTGCTCAGCCCCTCTTATAGCGTTGCTAGTTGCAGGTGAAGATTGGAGTTTGTTCCTTGTTGGAACATGTTTATTGTTGGGATATCATTATTATATCTTGTCTATTTTAATGCACCTATATACTTGGTAAAGGGTGGAAGGCTCGGCCTTATGCCTGGTGTTTTGTTCCACTCTTGTCGCCCTAGTTTCCGTCATACCGGTGTTATGTTCCTTAATTTTGCATTCCTTACACGGTTGGGTTATAATGGGAACCCCTTGACAGTTCGCCTTGAATAAAACTCTTCCAGCAATGCCCAACATTGGTTTTACCATTCGCCACCTAGCTTTTTCCCTTGGGTTTCGCGGACTCAAGGGTCATCTTTAATTTAACCACCCCCCCCCAGGTCAGTGCTTCTCTAAGTGCTGGTCCAACCTGAGCGATGTCTGGGGCTACCAGGGGCAACTCTGGGCTGGCCTACCCGACGTCTGGCTCATCTGAGTGTGCCCTGAGAACGAGATATGTGCAGCTCCTATCGGGATTTGTCGGCACATTCGGGTGGCTTTGCTGGTTTAGTTTTACCATTGTCGAGATGTCTTGTAACCGGGATTCCGAGTCTGATCGGATTGTCTTGGGAGAAGGAATATCCTTCGTTGACCATGAGAGCTTGTGATGGGCTAAGTTGGGACACCCCTGCAGGGATTTGAACTTTCAAAAGCCGTGTCCGCGGTTATGGGCAGATGGGAATTTATTAATGTCCGGATGTAGAAAACCTTAAACATAACTTAATTAAAATGAATCTACGGAGTGTGTGGCCGTGATGGTCTCTTTTCGGCGGAGTCCCGGAAGAGAACACGGTCTCGAGTTATGTTTGACGTAGGTTGTTCTAGGATCACTTCTTGATCATAGTTTATCGACCGTGCATTTGCCTTCTCTTCTTGCTCTCTTTTGCGTATGTTAGCCAACATATATGCTAGTCGCTTGCTGCAGCTCCATATCATACTTTTACCCTTCCTATAAGCTTAAATAGTCTTAATCGCGAGGGTGTGAGATTGATGAGTCCCTGTGACTCACAGATTCCTTCCAAAACCAGATGCAGGGACCGATGATACCGCTCCAGGTGATTCGACTGAGCTCAAGTGGGAGTTCGATGAGGACTCGGGAAAATACTACGTTTCCTTTCCAGGCGATCAGTAGTGGTGCCTAGTTGGGGCGATCGGGGACTTTGTCCCATTTGGGTTGTTCTTTATTTTGGTTCCGTAGTCGGACCTTGAGTGTAACTGGATGAATGTAATGATATTTATGCTATTTGTGTGACGTGGCGAGTGTAAGTCAACTATGTATCTCTTTTTCTCTTATTTATTACATGGGTTGTGTGAAGATTACCTCACTTGCGACATTACTTTCAATGCAGTTATGCCTCTAAGTCGTGCTTCGACACGTGGGAGATATAGCCGCATCGAGGGCATTACAGGCGGCTACCCACTTGGCACTTCGGGGAGCTGTGATATGAAACCACTCCCGTTGCCATAAACCGGGCACCTTTGGGAAGGAACCCTCTGGCCACGGAACATCAGCATTTTTGCTTATTACAGCGCCTCCGCACTCTGGGTGTCGCCCCTCAATCATCTTCGGCTTCACATTGAAAGACTTGAGCCACAGGCCGAAGTGTGGGGTAATGCGGAGAAAGGCCTCACACACGACGATGAATGACCAGATGTGAAGGAGGGAATCCGGGGCCAGGTCATGGAAATCCGGCCCATAATAGAACACGAGCCCCCTAACAAAGGGATCCAGAGCGAGGCCTAGCCCTCAGAGGAAGTGAGAGATGAATACAACGCTCTCGCTGGGTTCAGGAGTGGGAATGACCTGCCCTCGAGCAGGCAGCCTGTGCAAGATTTCAAGGGTCAAATACCTGGCCTCTCTCAGCTTCTTGGTGTCTTCCTCTATGATAGAGGAAGGCATCCACCGACCTTGAAGGTTGGATCCGGACATGGTTGAAGGTCCGAAGCGCCTGACCTGAGCATTGGGTGTTGGAACTCGAGGCGGGGGAAGGATTCGATTGAGCATGAGGGGGGAAAAAGACAAGCCTTGGCCTCTTTATAAAGAGGGTGAATATCAAGCGTCCTCCTTGTGGCCGTTTGGGACTTTCCTAAAATCGAGGAGTCATACCAACGGGCACGATTGGGTTACCCACGTCCGTATTGATGAGAATCCCGTAATAAGGGGGGCACGCTCTCTGCTTTGACAAGACGTGTCAGGAAAACCGCCTCGCGATATGTGCAGTGCTGGTTGAGAAAAACGGTTCGAATAATGACCGTGCCATGGCATGATGCCATGCTGTCAAACGCGTCAGCAGATTAGATTTGTGGAAATATTATTCTCTCTGCGGTGGTATGTGGAACTTGTTTTGCAGAGCCGGACACTATCCTAGTGTTCAAAATCTTCTATGAAGTATTCGGAGGAAGAACCCGGCTTGCAATGCCGAAGACAAATCTGCGCGCCGAACTCATCGTCATTGAAGCCTGGTTTAGGGGCTACTGGGGGAGTCCTGGATTAGGGGGTCTCCGGGCAGTCGGACTATATCCTTTGGCCGGACTGTTGGACTATGAAGATACAAGATTGAAGACTTCGTCTCGTGTCCGAATGGGACTTTCCTTGGCGTGGAAGGCAAGCTTGGCAATACGGATATGTAGATCTCCTCCCTTGTGACCGACTTTGTGTAACCCTAGCCCCCCCTCTGGTGTCTATATAAACCGGAGGGTTTAGTCCGTAGGGCAACAACAATCATACCATAGGCTAGCTTTTAGGATTTTAGCATCTACGATCTCATGGTAGATCAACTCTTGTAATACTCATATCATCAAGATCAATCAAGCAGGACGTAGGGTATTACCTCCATTGAGAGGGTCCGAACCTGGGTAAACATCGTGTCTCCTGCCTCCTGTTACCATCCGACTTAGACGCACAGTTCGAGACCCCCTACCTGAAATCCGCCGGTTTTAACACCAAAGCGCGCACTGCGTCAACAAATTAAAATGACGAAATTGTCAGACTGTGCAACGTCGACAGGTAAACTGCAGAAAGGATTACCTGGCCTCCGTACGTTTACTGGGTCCAAAAGCCTGTGTGCTAATTTCTACTGAGAGAAACCTACATGCATGTAACGTGTGCGTCCAAGCAAAGGACTCCAGCATGTACACGTTTTTCTTAGGAAAGGTTAATTGGCCTGCGTGCCTGAAAGGTTAATTGGCCTGCGTGCCTAATTGCCGTGCCTAATTGGCCGGTTGTAATTAAACAAGAATTGGTTCGGTTAGGATTTTTGGAAGAAGGTAGTACAAGTCGGTTCCGATCGGTCCGGCCGGCTGGACTAGTATTTCTAGCTATCAGATCGGATCCGGATCACTAGGCCGGTCATATTGGGGAGTAACTTAAATTAATGTCATGTATATGACATTAGTTTAAATTATTATCTTTATAATGCAAAATAACATAATAATAATAATATAGATGGTTTCATTTATTAGCTCGTAGACTCGTCTTGTCTTGAAAAGCGCTATGTTACCACCTTTCATTAATTACTTGCCATATAAGCAGAATTTTCTCAA